>NC_061121.1:175812663-175996870 GCF_002878395.1 Capsicum annuum | reverse complement strand
TAGAATTAGATATTTGGATGACTTAAAAGGAATACTTGAGGAAGAATTGTCCTATAGAACTAGTGTTGATTAATAAACCTTCGAGATATGATTTAGATAGCTTATTCTAATTCTGAGTAGAAGTTAGACTTGAAGAAGATAATTTCAAATATTAGAAGTGGAACTTGACCGACCGTAAGCTTGAACTATGTAACTTTATTAGTAACTTAGATACTTGAGAAACTTCTAGAATATTCTTGGTAATATGATGGCTAAACTGGTAAATGAGTTATTCATGATGTTTATTTTGTAAATAATACGCATACTTAATTAATTATCTTATTGTCATTACTTGGATAGAATTGGAAAGTCTTGTAAATTGAACCTATGTCTATAATATTATTTAGCTTTTGGCTAGTTTAGTATGTGAGCCTTGAATTATGTCATTGCTCATATTATGCTCAAGCCTAGTGACTAAACTTATATTTGTGCCGAAGAATCTCCTTTTGCTAGTATTGTAAATCATGTCTAATATGAGAGATTCTTGAAAGTATAACCATGGCTTGAAATTGACCATGCTAATATTCATGTCAAGCCTGATAATGTATTCTAATACCGTTGGAAGGGTACTAACACTGGATATGAGTTAACCCTAACTAGTAGAAAGATATTTTGTAAACCCTTATTAACAGGAAAACTCACGAGAGATGTGTGTAGTATTATCTAGGAGGAATTCATCTCAACCTATGTTGGCTATGTAGTTTTATAACTCAGAGATTACTACTAAGGGTCAAACCCTACACTAGCAGGAATTCCTCCATCCCTGGGTTCGCTCAATGCTGAATCCTACTCCCAATTGAAAGACACTGAATTGATTATACAGAACTGCACTGGGCTAATATAGAGTTTACTAAGTTTTCCTAATTAGTGTAACTAACTGAGTTCTACTGATCATGACATGACTGATACGATTCTGTAACAGACACTGGCTCTAGGTAGATAGCTAAATTGTCAGGTATTTAGTACCCCAGGACTCGCTCGCATGAAAAGTAAAGCAAACATCATCTTGAATAACATAATAATGTTTACTTGGTCATAATTCATTCATAGAGACATTTCATCAAACA
This sequence comes from Capsicum annuum, assembly GCF_002878395.1. Classification (NCBI taxonomy): domain Eukaryota; kingdom Viridiplantae; phylum Streptophyta; class Magnoliopsida; order Solanales; family Solanaceae; genus Capsicum; species Capsicum annuum. Next base: position 175,995,764 of record NC_061121.1, on the reverse strand, counting down.
CTTGTAATGCATTAACTTGTACATGGATGGGGAATACATGTTAGCATGCTATAATTGCATTATTTTAGTCTCATAGACAATTTATCAAACACATAAGAAGCATACTTAGTTCATTAAATCATAAACACTTAGGGTTAACATGGTTACAACAATCAACTTGCAAATTGAATGGTTTATCATGAATATCATAAAATTCAACACATACTAGAATCAATTCTTGGAACTTGTAATTTAAATCATGGATTAAAACTCAAACAACACCATGAATATGAATTCAATCTAATTCAAATATGGAAATCATAAATTTTGTATTTTGAAAAAAGATTCTTAGGCTCCATGGATGGTAAGGATCCATGGATGAACATCTGACATACCTTCGTTTAAGAGTTTCTTAGACTTCTTGGAGAAATTCTTGGGATTTACCTTGATTCTTAAGAGTTAGGGTTTGTTTTCTTGAGAGAGAAATACCTTTTTATTTTGGAGAGAAGTGAATAATGGAGGGTTGGTTTTAACTCTGGGCAAATCTTTAAGATTTCATAAAAATTTTTTGATCTGGACCCATGGAGAGATACACCACTATCACTCCGAGCCACTGGAAAATGACAACTGGGAAATTGCATGGTGGCGTGATGCAGAACATTCGCATTGCCACCTTGGTTGCGACCTAGAAGTTCACTGCGATGCGGTGGTATCGCATTGGAATATTAGAAAAGGAAAATTTTCAAATTGAGACTTAGAGCGAAGCGCGAATATTACGGAGGATCATTGGTTTTTGAAAATTGCCATATTGGCTAGCTCCACTATGTGCTGATGGCTCAGGTGGTACACTGTCTTACAAAAATAGCCATAACTCTATGTCCGAGTGTCAGATTTAGGTAAATTTTATATCAATGGAAAGGTTATTCAATTTACCACACTGTAGAACATAAAATCTCAAATGGAGGCATTCAATTAGATCAAGCAAAGGTAGAGGTTACTGCTAAGTTACCCACCTTATCTCTATAAAATTTTTCGGAGTTTTCTTAGGCATGCTAACTTTTATAGATGCTTTATCAATGATTTCAACAAGATCACACATTATTTGTCCAAGCTTCTTAAAAATAAAGATAATTTTGAAATGGATAGTGATTGTTTAAGAGCACTCAATTGTCTTATGGAAAAGCTCGTGTTAATGCCTATCACCGTGGCTCTAGATTAGACATCATTATTTGAATTAATGTATGATACAAGTGGGTTAGAATTGGGTTCGGTGTTGGGACAACAGAAAGAAATTTAATTTTACCCAATATATCATGCTAGCAAGTCATTGAACAATGCTCAAGATAATTATATGGTGATAGAGTAAGATTTTCTTTTCATTGTCTATTCCCTTGAAAAGCTTCATACCTCTTTGTTAGTTATGAAGGTTATACATAAGGTTCAAGCGCCTCATTGTTATTTAATGGAAAATTAAAAGGTAATGTCGAGATTGACAAGGTGGATCTTACTTTTATAAGACCTTGAGTTTAAAGTTAATTATCAAAAGGGGCATGAAAATCAAGTGAGGACCACTTGTCTCAACTTGAATTGGATAAAGTTTGTAATAATGTACTATAGATCAATGAGAAGTTTCCTGATAAACCTGTCATGGCTATTTCGAAGAAGGCGGTGTCTTAGTATGCTGATTTTATAAACTACATAGTCTGTGGGGCACTCCTCATTGATCTAAATTTCCATAAAAATTAAAATTTCTCTATGGTGTGAAATGATACCATTGGGATGTACGCTACATCTTTAGGGAGTGTTCATATGAAGTGATTAAGGGATGTGCAATAGAGGGAGAAATAATAGTCATTCTTGATGTATGTCATTCATTATCGATTGAGGACCATTATAGAGTTGTGTGTACAATCGCCAAGGTTCTCAAAAGTGGATTATTCTAGCCAAAATTATATAATGATGAAATGACCTGAATGATTCTACTTATTTTCACCATAAAAGATTTTTGATAGCTTCCCCAAATTATTTATGACTTACTGGAACTGATAGTTCGATTATCGGGAAGTCCATTTGATTTCTAGAACCATTACCCAATTTAGGAGTCTTCGCAAGTTCCAAATAGCCATCAAGTGAAAACATTAGTTAAATGATAAAGGATGCGAATTTAGACTGTGCTAGCATCACCAAAATATCAATTTTAGGTTAGGTAGACCTTTGGTTCAGGTCTCGCTATACATAAACTCATTTTGAGTTATTGGTTGAAAATTTAACTAATTAAAAATTTAGGTATAGGGCCAACATTTGGTTGAAATAGCCTCAGATGGAAAATACTACTTTGCCAACACATTAAGAAAGTTGAAATAAATGAGGTTGCATATCTCATTTTCTTTTATTGGATTCCAGATGCATCCCGATGCTTTGGTCAAAACTTGGAATTAAATTATAAGTTTCAGCCGTCGTCTAGTGCAACGAGGTACAATGATCATGGAGGCATAGGTGCAATCACAACGCCGCAATCAAGGCACGCATGTGTATGCAATCTCCCTAGCTTAGGGCCTGGGAAGGGGTAATTTAAAAGCTCTTTTTCGCCAAGAATTAGACATTTGCTACATTGTCTTGAGGCTCAAAACCCTAATAGAGGGTGTACATCTTAAAGTAAATCTTAGGTGTTGATTGGGAGCGTAAATAACTTGCTTAATCATGATTAATATCAAATCTAAGGTATGAATCCTTTAATTTTAGTGTTGAATTATTGATTGTTTGACCCAAAACCCCCAATTGGCTTGAGGCTTGATTTTAGCCCCAAATATGGTTGATTTTCACAAATTGCTTTAGGGATGTAACTCTCCAGTGGTATTTGAACAATGGGTTGGTATAGAAAACTCATTTTCCATATGTGGGACCTACTTGGTAGTTTTTGTGTCATTTTAGACCCTAACCATAATGGTGCAATATGAGTGTTGTTATTCTTGTAATAAGGAATAGATTTTGTTTTTGATAGTGTGGCTCATTGCAGAAAGCTCCAAGGAAAAGAAAAGTGAAGATTGTTGGTTTGTGAGCTATTTAGATTCAAGTTATGGTTGGCTTACTTGTGTTAGATTGAGATTTCTTGTAGTATAATTGTCATATTTTGATAAGATTGGGCGGGGTCTTTGATGTTGAAATGATAGGTGGTATTGTTTAGGATTAATTAAATCACTTAGGTTTTTGAAGACACAAAGTGTGATTATTGACCTACAGGTGAGAAGCTTGGTTAGTTGGACTTGTTACCTCATAAATGCTCTAGTTCATCTCGTTAGATAAAAGTGACTTTGTTCTCTCATCTTAAGAGTAAGTTGACCTAGATATGCCTAGTTGTGAAATGGGACTTAGATATTTGGATGACTTAAGAGGAATAATTAAGGAAGAATAGGCCTATAGAACTAGCGTGGATTGATAAACCTTTGAGACATAATTTAGATAACTTAGTCTAATTTCTAGTAGAAGTTAGACTTGAAGAAGATAATTTGGGATTTAGAAGTGGAACTTGACCCACCGTATGTTTGAACTATATAACTTTATTAGTAACCGAAATACTTGAGAAACTCCTAGAATATGCTTGGAATATGATGGTTAAACTACTAAATGAGTTATTCATGATGTTGATTTTGTAAATAATATGCATACTTGATTAATTATCTTATTGTCATTACTTGGATAGCATTGGAAAGTCTTGTAAATTGAACCTATAGCTATGCTATCATTTAGAATTTTGCTACTTTGCTATGTGAGCCTTGAATTATGTCATTGCTCATATTATGATCAAGCCTAATGACTAAACTTATGTTTGTTCCTAAGAATCTTGTTTTGCTAGTATTGTAAATTGTGCCCAATAAAAGATATTATAGAAAGTATAATTATGGCTTGGAATTGACTATGCCAATAATCATGTCAAGCCTGGTAATGTGTTCTAATATTATTGGTAGGGTACTAACACTGGCTATGAGTTAACTTTAACTACCAGGAAGACATTTTTTCAACCCTCACTAACTGGAAAAAATCATGAGAGATGTATCAACGCATATCTAGTAGGAATTCATCTCAACCTATGCTGGCTACGTAGTTCTGTAACTCAGAGATTGCTACTAAGGGTCAAACCCTAAACTAGCAGGAATGCCCCCATCCCTAGGTTCGCTTGGTGCTGAATCCTACTCCCAACCGAAAGATGCTGAACTGATTATACTAAACTGGACTTGACTAATACAGAGTTTATTGAGTTTTTCTAAGTTCTGTAATTGTCTGAGTTTGACTGATTCTGACATAACTGATATAATTCTATAACAGACACTGGCTCTAGGTAAATAGCTAAATTATCGGGTATTAAATAGCCCTAGGACTCGATAGCATGAAAAGTAAAGCAAACATCATCTTGAATAACATAACAATGTTCACTTGGTTAGAATTCATTCATAGAGACTTTTTATCAAACAATTGTAATGCATTAACTTGTACATGGATGGGGAATACATGCTAGCATGCTATAATGATATTATTTCATTCACATTGACAATTTATCAAGAACATAAGAAGCATACTTGGTTCATTAAATCATAGAAACTTAATTGTTAACAGGGTTGCAACAATCAACTTGCAAATTGAAGGGTTTATCTTGAATATCCTGTAATTCAACACTTACTAGAATCAATTCTTTGAATTTATAATTTAAATCATGGATTAAAAGTCAAACAATACCATGAATATGAATTCAATCTAATTCAAACATGGAAATCATAAATCATAAATGTTGTATTTTGAAAAAAGATTCTTAGGCTCCACGGAAGGTAAGGATCCATAAATGATCATCCAACATACCTTCATTTGAGAGTTTCTTTGAGTTTTTGGAGAAATTCTTGGGATTGACCTTGATTTTAGAGAGTTAGGGTTAGTTTTCTTTAGAGAGAAATACCTTTTAATTTTAGGGAGAAGTGAATAATGAAGGTTTTAAACGTTTTTAGGGATTAAATCCCATATCTGGGTGGAATAAAATCATAGGAAAAGACTATTTTTAACCCTGGGCAAAATTTTAAGTTTTCATACAATTTTTCCAATCTGGACCCATGGCGCGATGTGCCACTATCACGCCAAGCCACTGGAAAATGACAATTGGGAAATTGCATAGTGGTGCGACGTGGTAGAATCGCGTTGGCACCTTGTGTGCGACCTGGAAGTTTACCGCAATGAGGTGGTATCATGTTAAAACACTGGAAAAGGATAATACTGAAATTGAGCCTTGTCATGAAGCACCAATCGCGGAGGCTCACTGGTTCTTGACAATTGCCATTTTGGTAGGCTTCGCAACGCGCTGATGGCTCAGGTTGTACAAAATTTTACTAAAATGACCATAACTCTTGGCTCGGCAGTCGGATTTGGGTGAATTTTATATATATGGAAAACTTATTCTATTTCCCATACTATAGAATACAAAATCTCAAGTGAGGCCATTCAGTTAGATCAAGCAAAGGTAAAAGTTACTGCTAAGTTACCTCCCCTTATCTCTATAAAATGTTTTAGGAGTTTCCTTAGGCATGCTGACTTTTATAGATGCTTTATCAAAGATTTCTCCAAGATCATCATGAAACCTATGTCTAAGATTCTTAAAAATCAAGATAAGTTTGAAATGGATGGTGATTGTCTAAGAGTACTCAATTGTCTCATGGAAAAACATGTGTTGACTCCTATCACCGTGGCTCTAGATTGGACATCACTGTTTGAATTGAAGTGTGATGTAAGTGGTTTAGAATTGGGTTCGGTGTTGGGACAATAGAAAGAATTTTTCGTACCCAATATATTATGCTAGCAAGTCATTGAACAATGCTCAACCCAATTATATGGTGATAGAGTAAGAGTTTCTGTTCATGGTCTATTCTCTTGAAAAGATTCATGCCTATTTGTTAGTTATGAAGGTTATTATACATAAGGTTCAAGAACCTCTTTGTTATTTAATGGAAAAGGAAAAAGTAAAGTCGATATTGATAAGGTGGATCTTACTTCTAAAAGACTTTGAGTTTAAAGTTAATGATCAAAAGGGGTATGAAAATCAAGTAAGGACCGCTTTTGTCGACTTGAATTTGATAAAGTATGGAATAATGTACTATATATCAATGAGAAGTTTCCTAATGAACCTGTCATGGCTATTTCGAAGAAGGTGGTTCCTTAGTATGCTGATTTTTTAAACTACATAGTCTTTGAGTCACTCCTCGATAATCTAAATTTCTATAAAAATTGAAATTTCTCTATGATGTGAAATGATATCATTAGCATTACGCTACATCTTTAGGAAGTGTTCACATGTAATGATTAAGGGATGTGCTATAAAGGGAGAAATGATAGTCATTTTTTATGTATGTCATTCATTATCAATTGGGGACCATCATAGAGTTGTGTGTATAATCACCAAGGTTCTCAAAAGTGGATTGTTCTAGCCAACGCCTTATAATGATGAATGGCCCTTCGGTTCATTTCTAGTTATTCTACTTATTTTTGCCATTAAAGATTTTCTATAACTGTCCCAAGTTATTTATGACTTACTGGAACTGATAGTTTCATTACTGGGAAGTCCATTTGTTTTCTAGAACTATTTACCTATTTAGGAGTCTTCGCTAGTTCCAAATAGCCATCAAGTGAAAATATTAGCCAAAAGATATTGGATGCAAATTTTAACTATCCTAGCAGGTCCAAAATATCGATTTTAGGTTAGGTAGGCCTTTGGTTCAGGTCCCGCTACACCTGAATTCATTTCGACATATTGGTTAGAAAGTTGATAAATTAGAAATTTAGGTGTAGGGCCCACATTTGGTCAAAATAACCTCAGATGTAAAATACAACTTTGCCAATAAATCCAGAATATTGAAATCAATATGGTAGCATATCTCTTTTTCTTATATTAGACTCCGGATGCATCCTGACGCCTTGGTCAAAACTTGGAATCAAATTCTAAGTTTCAATCGTCGTCTAGTGCAGCAAGGTACAACTATCATGGAGGCATAGGTGCAATCATAATGACGCGATCAAGGCATGCATGTGTGCGCAATCTCCCTAGATGAAGGCCTGGGAAGAGTTCATTAAAAAGAACTTTTAAGTCGAGAATTAGCCATTTGCTACATTGTCTTGAGGCCCAAAACCCTAATAAAGAGTGCAGACCTTAAAGTGAGTCTTGGGTATTGACTGGGAGCATAAATAACTTTCTTAATCATGATTAATATCAAATCTAAGGTATGAATCCTTTAATTTTAGTGTTGAATTCTTGATTGTTAGACCCAAAACCCCAATTGGCTTGAGGCATGATTTTCACCCCAAATATGGTTGATTTGCACAAATTCCTTGAGAAATGTAACTCTCTAATGGTATTTGAACAATGGGTTGGTATCAAAAACTCATTTTCCATATATGGGACCCACTTGGGAGTTTTTGTATCATTTTAGACCCAAAGCACAATGGTGCAATATGAGTGTTGTTATTTTTATAATAATGTATAGATTATGTTTTTGATTGTGTGGCTCACTAAAAAAGCTCCGAGAAAAAGGAAAGTGAAGATTATTTGTTCGTGAGCTATTTGGATTCAAGTTTGGTTTGGCTTACTTATGTTAGATTCAGCTTTATTGTATATAATTGTGATATTTTGATAAGATTAAGTGGGCTATTAGATGTTGAAATGATTGGTGGTATTTTTTGGGATTAATTGAATCACTTAGGTTTTTGAAGACATAAAGTGTGATAATTGACCCATAGTCTAGAACCTTGGTTAGTTGGACTTGTTACCTCATAAATGCTCTTGTTCATCTTGTTAGACGAAAGTGACTTTGCTCACTTGTCTTATGAGTAAGTTAACCTAAATATACCTAGTTATGAAATTGGACTTAGATATTTGGATGACTTAAGAGGAATACTTGAGGAAGAATTGTCCTATAGAACTAGCGTGGATTGATAAACCTTTGAGACATGATTTAGACAACTTAGTCTTATTCTGAGTAGAAGTTAGACTGGAAGAAGATAATTTGGGATATTAGAAGTGGAAATTGACCCACCATAAACTTGAACTATGTAACTTTATTAGTAACCTAGATACTAGAGAAACTCCTAGAATATGCTTGGTAATATGATGGCTAAACTAGTAAATGAGTTATTCTTGATGTTGATTTTGTAAATAATATGCGTACTTGATGTATTTTCTTATTCTCATTACTTGGATAGCATTGGGAAGACTTGTAAATTGAACCTATGGCTATGCTATCATTTAGCTTTTAGCTAGTTTACTATGCGAGCCTTTAACTACGTCATTGCTCATATTATTCTCAAGCCTAGTGACTAAACGTATGTTTGTGGCAAAGAATCTCCTTTTGCTAGTATTCTAAATCATGCCTAATAAAAGAGATTCTATAAAGTTAATCCATGGCGTGGAATTGACCATGCTAATAATCATGATAAGCCCGGTGATGTGTTCTAATACCGTTGGAAGGGTACTAATACTGGCTGTGATTTAACCCTAACTAGTAGGAAGACATTTTATCAACCCTCACTAACAAGAAAAATCACGAGAGATGTGTCAACCCTTATCTAGTAGGAAGTCATCTCAACCTGCGTTGGCTACATAGTTCTGTAACTCAGGGATTGATACTAAGGGTCAAACCCTACACTAACTGGAATGCCCCTCTCCCTGAGTTCGCTCGATGCTGAATCCTACTCTCAATTGAAAGACACTGAACTGATTATACTGAACTGGACTGAATTGATATAGAGTTTGTTGAGTTTTTCTAAGTTCTATAACTGACCGAGTTCTGCTGATCATGCCATGACTGATACGATTTTGTAACAGACACTTGCTCTAGGTAAACAACTAAATTGTCATGTATTAAATTGTAACACCCCAAATCTTGTACCAGGAACGCTACACGGTGCTCATGACCCCAAAGGACCACAAGCTAACCCATGAATGATATCTGTAATTGGACACTGCATAATATACTATATAAATGCGGAAAAAGTCTAAAAGGCATTAAGGTTCAAATATCTGATAAAACATAACATCTGGAAATACGATATATAAATACTAAAGCAAAACTGAAATAACTGTCTGAACATAATTGAGTTTGGAATCCTCTAAACTGTCTAAAAATTGTGGAGTTAATGGGATATGTAACCAACTAATTCTATACTACTGAAATAATAAAGTAATAAAATAATCATGCTATCCTCGAATGATAAGGACTCACTTCTAGTCTAGCTGCTGAACATCTGATCTACAAAGGATGCTCTGGAGCTCGTGCTTCTGAACCTATGGTATAAACACAATATAGTGCAAATGCGTCAGTACAATTGAATGTACTGATATACAAGTGACATAGGCTGAATGCAAGGGTTTTATATGTATGAATAATACTAACTAACTGAAAACATGAACGTGAGAATACATATATGAATACGTGAACTGTGACTGAGATCATGACATTACTAAATCTGAATACTGATAACATAAGTTCGTATAACTGATATACTATTATATGAATGACTGTGTCTGACAGTCTTGTTTTTGATGGAACTAGCTGGGCTCCTGATACGTCCAAATTACAACTCTCATTAAAAAGTGTAAGAGGCCGCTGTCAAATATAGAACCCAACTGGGTTGGGTGTCGAGTCCCACCGGAAATACTGTAATCACTAAGTATTGCGATTGTTATTAGACTATTGATCAAAGGTTCCAAAGTAAAGGGGGTTTCAATTTAAGTACGCAGTAATATTTGATTACGGAGAAAGACAAGTTAGGGTTATTTCCACCTTTTTGTTTTCAATATTTTCTAACTGTGGGTATTTAGAACTCATACATGCATGCACTAATAGAGAAACACATTTAAATCTATAATCCGAGTGTTTCTCAACAAACAAGGATTAATTCACTCTAGTTCTCTCAAACCAAAAGTGTTATCTATGCTTATGCGAGATCTCCAAGTTGTGAATCCTATTAAGGCATTAACGTATAAAATAGAGATTGGAAACCCTATTCTCTTGTCACTACTCTCCTTTCCAAACATTAACTTTTCTATTGAACAAGTTATGTTTGGATGGCACATTCCTTGTATTTGCAACCATGAGAATTCAATCATAATGAAGAGAGTATGATACAAGTGCATCAACACATAATGAATTAAAAAACCCATAGAAATAGATAGTATACTACAAGGTTTCCGTAACCCTAACAAATAAGCTTAGCTACTTATGACAAAACAAAAATTACCATAAAAGTGTTCATCATACCCCAGTCTAGAAGATGATCTTGGTGTCCATAAAATAAAAAAAGCAAGAGGAGAAAAACGTTTCTCTCTCTCACCCTCAAATAAGCCACCTCTTCCTGATTCCTTTTTTTATTAAAAAACAATACAGAATAATGAATAATCCTAAAAAATTCATCAACAAGTCTTTTAATAGTCTTCTTTCTTATTATTCCTTCTAAGTCGTCAAACTTATTATAAATAGAAAATTGAACTGAGACAAAATTCCCATGCATCACATTTGGTCCAGCAGCTACTTTTCCTCTTGTGTGATTTGTCCTCCATAATCTGTAGTCCCAAAATGTCTCTATCTACCTCATTAGCTCCTGAAAATTGTGCTAATCACATAGGTTAGCTCACTTACATCAAAGTAGAGTTAAAACATAAGAATTAGGCACTTTGTTCTCAAAACTTGGCTAAAATATGGGTAAGTTATGGTGCTTAGATGTATAAATACGCCCAAGATCACCACCCTACACTTAAAGCTTTGTTCATCCTCGAACAATTTATCTACTTACGAATACTACCCAAGTCTTAACACTCACAGAGGAAAAGCAAGATGCTCAAATAGACTCACACAACAATTATGAACAAGAAGTAGATTCATGGATCATTACTAGAGACAACCTACCCTCAACAATAGACTCATTAAGTTGGCAGATTCATATATACCATTTAGGCAAAGAAATCACATAAAGTTACCCAACATTCATCAACCATGTGTCGTTACGACAAGGAAATTCCCATGATCACTCACAATCTTGCAATTTCTAATAATATGGGTATAAAAAATAAGTTGCCCTCACTCTCACAAAGAATTCTCAAATTACAACTGATGACCATATGCTTGCCCTTAGTGTAATGCTCCACTAATATCAGAATGCTAAGATTACGATCAAATAGGTCTTTTACGGGTTGTAGTGCAGGCTAAAGGAATGGGTAGGACTACTGTGGCCAGAAATAGTAACTATCTTTCCTAAGCGCTTTAATACACTACATTATGCAACTAAGAACAACTTCTAACAACCAATTTAGCCACGTACATCTACCCAATCCTTTGTTTTCAACCCATTTCATTAAACTCAATTGATACACTATGATAGGAGTATACAACTCCTCTTACATTGCATTAATTTTATGTTATGCACCCCTATGATAGCCACCCTCAACTTAAACTATTTGCTTTAGTTAAGGTGCACAATGTTCAAGAAGGAACATGGCCAAAACAGGTTCATTTAACACGTCCAGGCTGAAATTTGGACTTTTTCAACAATTCTCACTACTCCCAACCATACCAATTTCACATGCCAATAACTAGACTTTGGAGCATCAATTTCACCTCTCATATTCCTAACTCACATTTATTTTAAATTAAAGCGCTTAGGATTTTTTATTTTTTGGATCAAATTACGAGTTATAAAAAAATAGGTTAGGCTACATATGAGGCTGCGAAAGAACAAGCTAAAGGCTCAATGGGGCTAGCTAAGATAATGTGCAAGGGTAGGTAAAAAAAAGTATGAACAATGGCTGTCAAAGAAATGCCTAAATCATCCTAAACTCACAATCTTTATTTAGCTTTACACATACACTAGGAAAGTTCTAGCATCAGTTGCAACAAGGAATATACAATAGTCTTACACACTCATGGCACATGGTCAACTTAATTAGGAGCATTATAGACTCTCGACCTAACAAGGAAATGAATTCAACTAAAGCCAATAATCATAGCAAGAGTCACAATTAGAGCCTAGGTGTTTCAAAAGTAAAGACCTATTGCACACTCATGTTATAATGCCATGTGGTCCACAAGAACAATCTTATGCAACATATGACTAATTTTCTCTTAAGACGGTCGCCATCCATCCATCATTGAGAAAATTACTTAATTATGACTAAAAACAAACTAATGACACAGAAATAAAGTAAACTCACTGTCTTACCCAAAATAAAATAAATAAACCAAAAAGGAGGCAAGACACTAAGCATTCAGGAAACACTTTTAGCCAACCACCCCATACTTAAAGAAGAACACTGTCCCTAGTGCAAATGCATAAACAAGGAAAACCTGGCTAGACGGACTCTTTTTCCACATCTGGGGTCATGCCCCCTGAATCAGAATCATCATCAGAGTCTTCATTACTAGAGTCTTTCTCCATATCAGAGTCTACCAGCCGACGATCTTCATATATTGGTACGTTATCATCCAAAGGCTCCTCAAAATTTATTCCCACTCCACAATAGTTCAAACATGATCATTAAGCGGATAGTCATAATCAAGCTACTGAAGCTCTACATCAGTAGGCACACGACCTCTACTCATCATAGTAAACCTTGTTATGCCATAAAGATAAAAAAAACTCTCATCTCGAGCGTGTCGTTCAGCAGTGGTAAGATTAATGCCTTGGCTGGTTTCTGGATCTTTCACTTTCTTAACATCCACCTTCTTTAGGTTTTGAGGAAAATTATGGTCCGCTGGCTCATCCTCAATGCGCTCTTTCTTTAGAATAACAGTCAGCAAGCTTCCAAAAATGAAGTGTGTCCTTTTGTGCAACCTTGCTTTGCGCATTGAAGTGCGTATAACTTCACCAATATTGATAGAAACATTAGTCATCAATGCATATACCAGGCATACACAATCACGCGAGACCTTATGAACTGCTTCCTAAGAATTAAGCTTGCGTTGACTATCCTTAGCCATATGCGATCTTCTTTGTTCAGAAAAGCGTATGAGAAGGTATTATGACAACCATTATCCTTGTGACGAATTCACCTAGCCATAGACGTTAAGCTACACATAATATGTATGATGGCTCTATACAGAGGTTTGCTGTAGAGTTCCCTTAGTCTCGAGGGATCCACATTCGGAGTGCCCAAGAAAAAGTTGAAGAAATTAGCTGTCAGCTGTAAGACTTGCCCTCGAATCTTCAATTCGTTCCTAATACTTTTTGTGGACCAATTGGTATAAAAATCTTGAGTCCAATATAGATTGCACTCACCCATATCTCGGAAGATGAAATCAAGTTTCAGTTCTATTATTTTAGCCAGAGTACGAGGGCAGTGCCTCGCCAAGCTCTCCTTGTGAATCAGCTCCACTTGCATATATCTATTTAACTTGTTGTTCTGGTAACATTCCTAACCATCCTCCTGTAACACCCATTTGATACCAAAAGTGTGCCTAGGTAGTTGAAGAGAGAAGGAAGCAGATTTGTCCTGTCTTGCTTTTTTCTTGGCCTTTTTGGGTTGTGGATGTTTTTTCTTTGCCCTAGTTTTCTTTGGGAGCCATATCACCTAGATGCATCATAAATTCATGTTAGGTACACATAACATCACTCAGTATAATCAAGGAAATGACGGTGTTATGACCACCCCACACTTAATTTGTTCACATAACTCAATTAAGTGGTGTTGTTGGGTACTCAGACTTTGCCAACATAAACACATGGCAGTGAGCAAGCATTCTTAATTCATTTACAACTCACACGATGGCTGCCTTTTTGTTTTGCAATTCACACTCTTATTCTATCAATCATCACAGCCCATATAACGCAGAGAATAATAACATACTTTTCATATAGCCTAACCCAAATTCTTCACTAATTCAATAATAATTCAACACATCACAGTACAAAAACATCATCACATTCCAATACTATCATCAACATTATGATCAACAAACTAAGTCATGAAACAACAGTTATACAACTACCATCATAGTTATGAGTAGTTCACTCACACCTACAAGGTCTAAATACTACACGAAAGTTCTTGAAAATTTTAACATGTCAATACTCATAATACATCATGATTCCTATTAACCCACCAACATCATATTCATAGGTTAAGTGACAATTCACAACAATGATTTATTCTATGATGATATTTCCTATTTTCCCAATATTTTCAAAATCAATTTAACAAAACTATAATGGAGTTTCACGAATAATAAAATAGCTTTGTTTCTCACCAATAATTTCACATATAGCAATTCAACACCCCATTAAAATTACAAAACCAAAGGATTAAGAGAGAAACTTACCTTAACAATGTAGGGTTTGAAGTTTTGAAGGGGCATCGCTAAGATGATGAAGCACAAAGGAGAGTTTTAAAGCTTTTAGGGAGAGTTTAGGGTGAAAGGCAAAAAGGTGAGGCAATTAGGGAATGGACCTTTATTTAAAGGTTGGATACCAGGTTGAGTTAATCCAATTGGAAGTTGGGTTTTAGCCTTATTTTGACTAAGTGTGTGACACACATCTTATCACACATCTCAAAGTGTGCTTCGCATACGTTGTCACATAGTTGGGACAGTGAGCCTATGTGGAGAAGTGGGCGACACACTACCTATTGCAGACATCAAGGTATGTATCAAATAAGGTATCCTAGATTTTAGGTAGTGGGTATGTGCGACTATGTGTGCGACGTATATCTTATCGCATATGTTAAAGTATCCGACACATAAGTTATCGCACATATCAAGGTGTGCGGCGTATTGTGCATCGCATAGTTGGTCCAACGAGCATGTGCGATGGGATATGCGGTGCACTCTTGGTCGCACACATGAAGGTGTGCAATGCACACATGCCCTCATTTTGCCTGGTATGGGGCAATGCACCTATGCTAAATGCTAAATCATGCCCTTACTAAGATTCAAGTGAAATTGAGCACCACACCCAATATTACACTTAAAATTTGACACTATGAACAATATTTTTCATATCAGGCAGTGGGAAAGTTCCATACCGCGGGGGTTTTTCCCCCGTACCCCCATCGAGGTCAGTGGTGGGCTCCAGGATCGGGTCTATTAGCCTGATCCCTATGGTACCACCACAGACCTCATTGAAAATTACAAAATAGGTCGGACCACAAAACTTTTGGGATCAGACTAACATAATTTGAGTCACAACTCTAGCCTGAATCATGACTCGATCTTTAATATTTGACCGTTCCAACATACCAAAAATTATCCCTTTACTTGTACACTTACCACCTTTGATATGGCTTATTTTCAAACTGAGTTCAAAGGCAACCATCTCTCGAGTGCTTCAAATTCACCTACACTTAATAAAACATAATTTAACATGATTAGAAGTGTGGGCTGCCTCCCACCAAGCGCCATAGTTTCAGTCGTGGATCGACTCATATTTTTGTATTTTTGTTTACCATAAACAAAAGCAAAGTAAAATTATGGGTTGCCTCCCATATAGTGCCTGATTTACTATTGCAGCATGACTCATCCATCTCAATTACTCAGACTTCATCGAGATATATGGTGGCTATACACTTTATCAAGTCTGTTGGCCCGATATATAGCTTCACCCTTTGTCCGTTCACCTTGAAGACACTTCCGTCTTTGTTTTCTAGCTCCACTACTCCAGATGAGTAGACTTGGCTAATTTTGAATGGACTAGACCATTTAGACTTAAACTTACCTGGAAATAGCTTTGGTCTGGAGTTGAAGAGGAGTACCAAATTACCCTTTTGAAAATTTTATTGCACAATTCTCCGACCATGGTACTTTTTCATCCTTTCCTTGTAAAGGTATGCTATTTCATACGCATTGAGATGGAATTCATCCATCTCATTTAGTTTTCCTAGTCTCATCTTTGCTGTGTCATCCTAGTCCGACTTCAGTCTTCTGAGTGCCCATAATGCTTTATACTCCAATTCAATTGGCAAGTGACATGCCTTTCCATACACAAGTTTGTATGGCAACATACCAATAGGCATTTTAAAAGCTGTTCTGTATGCCCAAAGAGCATCATCCAGCTTTTGTGACCTGTCTTGTCTATTGGAATTCACAGTTTTAGCAAGGATGTCTTGGATTTCTCTGTTTGAAACCTCCACTTGCCCACTAGTTTGTGGGTGGTATGGAGTTGCCACCTTATGTTTCTTAACACCGTATTTTGCTAAAGAAGCCCTAAAAACTTTATTTCAGAAATGGGATCCCCCATCACATATAATTGTTCTTGGTACCCTAAAACGGGAGAATATGTTCTTCTTCAGAAATGCTACCACTCTTTTTCCTTCATTATCATCCAAAACAACAGCTTCTACCCATTTCGAGACATAGTCCATAACTACTAGGATGTAATTTAGCCCATATGAGCTTACAAATGAGCCCATGAAGCCGATGCCGCATACATCAAACAACTCTACTTCCATTATTTTAGATATCAGTATCTCATGGAGTTTGGAGATTGATCCTTGCCTCTGACATTGATCACATCTACGAACAAACTCATATGCATCTCTGAATAGTGTAGGCCAATAGTATCCACTCTACAATACTTTATGAGTAATACGGTCACTCGCATGATGATCACCAATAGGTGAAGCATGAATACTTCCAAAATACTCAGTACTTTTACTTCTGGGATATAGCGCCTAATAATACTGTCTGCACATCGCCAAAAAAGATAGGGCTTATCCCAAAAATAATGGGTCATATCATGAAGGAACTTTTTTCTTTGGTAAAAGGAAATATTATCCGACATCACCTCTCTTACCACGTAGTTTGGAAAGTCAGCATACAGAAAGGAATCATCAATATCTAACTAATCTTTGATTGCTTGTTCGCATTCAAGTCTGGATATGTAATCTGCCACCTGATTTTCATATCCCTTACGATCCTTGACCTCAAAGTTGAATTCTTGAAGCAATAATACCCACCGGATCAATCCCTACTTCACATCTTTATTCAACATTTAATACCTCAGAGCTGTATGATCAGTGTGGACCACCACCTTGGTCTCTAGCAAATACGCTCTGAATTTCGCAAAAGCATAGACTTAGCCAGGAGCTCCTGTTCGGTGATAGTGTAGTTCTTTTGAGCTCCATTCAGAGCCTTGCGGGCATAATAGATTGGATGAAAAAATTTATCCTTCTTTTACCTCAACACAGCTCCAAGCGCCACCTCGCTAACATCACGCATCAGTTCAAATAGCTTCGTCCAGTCAAGAGTAATAATAATTGGAGCCTCCACTTATTTCAACTTAATGCATTCGAACGTCTATCTGCAGTCATCATCAAATAAGAACTTGGCCTCCTTTTCAAGAAGTTTGCATAATGGGTTTGCAGCCTTTGAGAAATCTTTTATAAATCTGCGATAGAATCCTGCATGGCCAAGAAAGCTACGCAGCCCTTTTACTAAGATAGGGGGAGGTAGTTTCTCAATGACCTTAACATTGGCCCTATCTACCTCAGTTACTTTCACAGATATTTTATGACTGAGAATAATGCCTTCCTTTACCATGAAGTGGCATTTTTTCCAATTAAGGACCATATTAAACTCTTCACACCACTGTAATGCTTGACTTAGATTCAGCAACCACAAATCAAAGGAATCTCCAACAACTGAGAAGTCATACATAAACACCTCCAAGGTGTCCTCAACCATATCAGAAAAGATCGATATCATGCACCTTTAGAAAGTGGCTGGTGCATTGCAGGGCACCTTTTAAAAGAAAATGTGCCATATGGGCACGTGAACGTCGTCTTTTCTTGATCTTCAGGAGCAATGAAGATCTGGTTATACCCTGAATAACCATCCAAGAAGCAGTACCAACCCTTTCCTACCAATCAATAAAGCATCTAATCCATGAATGGCATAGGAAAATGATCCTTTAGTGTCCACGAGTTGAGCTTTCGATAATCCATACACACCCTTCACCTAGTAATAGGCCTGAGTGGGATCAATTCGTTCTTCTTATTAGCTACTACTATTATGCCCCCTTTCTTGGGCACGAACTATAAAGGACTCACCCACTTACTATCTGACATCGGATACACCACCCCTGTATCTAACTACTTGATGATTTCTTTCTTTACCACCTCTTGCATAGGTGGGTTCAGGCAACGCTGATGCTTAATAGTTGGCACACAATCTTTCTCTAGCTGAATCTTGTGCATACATATGCCAGGAGGTATACCAATGATATCTAGAATAGTCCAACCAATAGCTTTCTTATACCTCTTAAGAACAGAGATGAGAGCTTCCACCTGTTGTTCGCCCAGATCAGCAAAAATAATAATCGGTAGTGTATTTCCACTACCCAAGAACACATACGTCAAATGACTGGGTAACTCTTTCAATTCTAACACTGATGGCTCTTCAATGGATGGCTTTGCCGGTGGTAAAGGTCGATTCTTAAGGTCAAGATCAAGCTTCTTAGGGGCATAAGAATACGACCCCATTCCTGTCAAAGCACAGACAGTTTCTTTGTACTCTTCAATGTCCTCACGATCAAAGTTTATAAGCACTGGAGCTAACGGCTCAACAGCAAGACGCTCTTCTATTGGTACTTCCTTCTCATCCTCATAATATGCATCAACTATGGAGAACACACTCATTTCTTTATACTGCTTCATTGATTTGCACACATCAAAATGTACCCCTTTATCATTCATCCTGAGTACAAGCTTATTAGCCCATAAATCAATCAACATGCTTCCGATTGCGAGGAAAGGTTGACACAAGATTATGGGCACCTTAAAATCCACCTCACAATTTAGAATTAAGAAATCCACAAGAAATATGAAGGTCGCTACCTTCACCAACACGTCATACAAAATACCAATAGGTCATTTTACTAACCTATCAGCCATCACAATTCTCATAATGGTGGGTGCGGGGTCTCCTAATCCCAACTTTTATAAATGGCTAGTGGAATCAGATTAATGGTATCTCCCAGATCATATAAGGCCTTATCAAAATCCAAGGACCCAACTATGAAAGGAATACTGAAATCCCCTAGATCTGCCTTCTTCTGCACCAAGGACCTTGTGGCAATGGTTCTGCAATAATGGAGATTATCCATCGGTTCATAGCTTACTGCTCTTTTCTTTGTCAAAAGGTCCTTCATGAATTTGGCATACACTGGCATTTGTTCCAGTGCCTCAACCAAAGGCATATTTACCGACAATTACTTCAACATGGCCATGAATTTGATAAACTTCATGTCCTTGGCCTTCTTCTGTAATCTCTAAGGAAAGGGAGGTAGTGGTTTTGGGAGAGTTTTTTCCACTACTTCATTTTCCTTGTTTTTCTTTTTTCCAAACTCATCAGACTGCTGACAGTTGGATGTATCATCATGAATAATCTCATCATGTTTTTAGCCTTCACTGGATGATTAGCATCTGCTTCGCTAATATTTTCTGCCACACCTTACCACTCTTGGTGGTAATTTCCATACACGATAGGCTTGCCAACACCTTACCACTCCTGGTGGTAATTTCCATACATGAACCATCCTTCCTTGGATTTTACACTGTGTCACTTGGTAGAGTGCCAGTCTTCTTTTTATTAAATGTCATAGATAGTTAACTCATTTGATGCTTCAACTACTTTATCAAAGTGGAATGCGAATCAACCATTTGATTTATCGAAGATAAATTATTTTTTATCTCAGCTACTCCCGTGTTGATTTCCTCTACTCCCTTCAAAATTTTAGCCATTATGTCCTCCATGGAAATCTTCCTATAGCTAGATGCAGCAGTCTCACGATTCCCTGGAGGAACATATAAACCACTCTTGTCATTTTTGCCCTTCCAAGTTCCTTGATCTCGATCC
The DNA here is from genome assembly GCF_002878395.1 of Capsicum annuum. Taxonomy (NCBI): domain Eukaryota; kingdom Viridiplantae; phylum Streptophyta; class Magnoliopsida; order Solanales; family Solanaceae; genus Capsicum; species Capsicum annuum. Next base: position 175,975,920 of record NC_061121.1, on the reverse strand, counting down.
TTGTATCCAGATTTATCATAATAGTTCCAACATTGGTTTCCTTGGCCACTGCCTCGAAAACATCCCTAATATTCAAGTAATTTTATTTCTCCTTAGAATCGAAGTCAGCCCTTCCCTATGATGCAACAACTTTAACTCTCTCTATCTTTCCAGATAATAGATGCTTAGTGAGAAGGTCCATTTATGTCTTCATATATCTTGGTCCCGTTCTTATTCTCTTTTACTCTGTTCTGCAGTCATACCAATGGACATAGTAGAGCTTGCTACCTCAGAATCCTTGGTATGCCAAGTTCTACTCTGCTTTGTCATCCGATCAAGCATCTCAGAAGCTTCAGTAAAAGTGAGGTCCATGAATGATCCATCCACAGCATTATCTACAACTAGCTTGGTAGCCAAATCAAAGGCCCGATACAATACCTCTTTCAGGTGGAGGTTGGTTATCTGATAATAAGGACACTAATTCTGCTTCTTCTTGAACCTTTCCCAAGTTTCATAGAGGGCTTCAGTTGGAAGCTGTCTAAAAGTAGTGATTTCATCTCTTAACTGTGCCCTCTTGGATGGATGAAAGAACCTTTCTAAGAAAACGTCTTTTAGTTTCTTCTAATTTGTAATAGAATAGGGGGTTATCCCATTCAACCATAAAGTCGCCTCTGCAGAAAAAGGCAACGGGAACATTCACAACTGAATTGTATTTTTCCTAACTCCCAAATTGTCAAATGACTTGCATGTTGAGATGAAGTTGATCAAATGCATATTCGGGTCATCACCCATAAGTCCACTGAACAATCCCTTAAGATGCAATAACTGGATCATAGTACTCGTAATATTAAACTTGGTTTCGGGTGCTAAGGGCGGAGGAATAATAGCCCCTATGGCGCCAGTCTCATCCAACTCGTCATCATCATTATCAAGAGCAAACTGAATAGCTCGGCGTTCGGGTCTCATTCTATACTGGCGATTTATTTTGACATTCCTATTCATTGATGCAACTACATCATCTGCACGCCTTGGATTTAGTAACTCATCATCGCCCAGGTCTTCATCGTCTGGGTTTACCTCCCGACCAGTATTATCTGCATTTTGTTGGCTTACTTGAGCAGCTGCTAAGGCAGCTAATCTAGTCTGCTCCTGTTGAACAGCTGCCCTTTCTGCGTCCCGTTGACTATCCATTCTGCCAATGAGATATGGTTCAAGATTAATAGGTACTAATGGTTGACCCAATCATCGCGTACTTGGCATGCAAGACACTCAACCTCCACAAGACAAAAACAACAAACAAAAAGTAAAATTTGGGAAACTTTGATCAAAGGGTCAATTAACAAACACAAACTTAATTGACAACCGTATTCCCCGGCAACAGCATAAAAAATTGATATGCCCAAATTAAAACTCTTGTTAGAAAGTGTAAGTGGTCGCTGTCAAATATGAAACCCAACTGGGTTGGGTGTCAAATCCCACAGGGAATACTGTAATCACTAAGTATTGCGATTATTATTAGACTGTTGATCAAAGGTTCCAAAGTAAAGGGGGTTTTGGTTTAAGTACGCAGTAATATTATCAGTGTAACAGTAAAATGATTTGTGTAGTAATATTTGACTACGGAGAAACACAAGTTAAGTTTATTTCCACCTTGTAGTTTTCAATATTTTTTAACTATGGGTATTTAGAACTCATACATGCATGCACTAATAGAGAAACTCATTTAAATCCATAATCCAATTGTTTCTCAACCAACAAGGATTAATTCACTCTAGTTCTCTCGAACCAAAAGTGTTATCTATGCTTATGCGAGATCTCCAAGTTTTTAATCCTATTAAGGCATTAACGTATAAAATAGAGATTGGAAACCCTGTTCTCTTGTCACTACTCTCTTTTCTAAACATTAACTTTTCTATCGAATAAGTTATGTTTGGATGACACATTCCCTATGTTTCCAACCACGAGAATTCAATCATAATGAATAGAGTATGATACAAGTGCATCAACAGATAATGAATTAAAAAACCCATAGAAATAGATAGTATACTACAAGGTTTTCATAACCCTAAAAATAAGTTTAGCTACTCATGACAAAACGAAAATCACCATAAAAATGTTCATCATACCCCAGTCTAGAAGATGATCTTGGTGTCCACAAAATAAAGAAAACAAGAGGAGAAAAATGTTTCTCTCTCTCACCCTCAGCTAAGCCGCCTCTTCTTGATTCTTTTTTTTATTAAAAAATAATATAGAATAATGAATAATCCTTAAAAATTCAGCAACAACTCTTTTAACGGTCTTCTCTCTCATTATTCCTTCTAAGTCCTCAAACTTATTATAAATGGCAAATTGAATCGAGACAAAACTCCCATGCATCACATTTGGTCCAGAAACTGCTTTTTCTCTTATGTGATTTGTCCTCCACAATCCATAGTCCCAAAATGTCTCTATCTACCTCATTAGCACCTAAAAATCATGTTAATCACATAGGTTAGCTCACTTACATCAAAGTAGAGTAAAAACATAAGAATTAGGCACTTTGTTCTCAAAACTTTGCTAAAAAATAGGTAAGTTATGGTGCTTAGATGTATAAATATGCCCAAGATCAGTTCCATACTGAGCTGGGTAATAGTATTTGACAGTCCTAAAATCTGTAGAACTATCTCAGTTCTATTACTGAGACTGAGACTATAACTGTGGGAAGTAGTCATCTAACCGACATGCCCCAAATGAAATAATATAATTGAGTTGGGGTCTAATCTGTAACCCCAACTGGAAGGGTGTCAATACCGCAGCACTGGCAATGATAAGTTGTGGGTAATCCCTCATCTAACAAGTACTCTAAGAAGAATAGTAGGACCCTCATATAACAGGTTAAGCCACCTTATCTACCCTCAACTAGTAGGTCTGATGTATCAACCTATGCTACCTACGTAGTTCTAGAGCGCAAGGATTACTTCTAATAATCACTCTCTAATAACTGGTGAGTCCCCATCCTTAGGTTCACTCGGTGCTGAATCCTACTCCTATCTAATTACACACTAAATTAATTATACTGAAATAACTGGACTAAGTTCACTGAGTTTCATTGACTGACAAAATATTACTAAGATCTGATAACTGGCTAACATTACTGAGATTACTGAGTTTTCCTAAGTCATATGACTAACTGAGTTCTATGAATCATGGCTTGACTGAGAGTATCTAGAAAACATGACACTGGCTCTAGGTACACAACTAAATTGTTGGGTACAAGTACCCCAGGACTCGATAGCATGAAACTGATAATACATGACATATTTTGACACATGACCATAGGCAACAGTTCATAGTACAATCATTAGGAATTTTCATGAAGTATTCGCATGCTATAAGCTTACACATGAATAGGAATGTATGTAAACATATCATAATTTCATAAGCCTAACATAAGCATTATGTCAATCCATTATAAAGCATAACAATAATGTGGGAGTTATATAAAACATAAGGGAGAAATATGGATTTATTAATTTTGGTCACAAATAAGTCATAAGGCATAATTCCTATTCTCTTAGTCATTTTATCAAATGCCTTGCATACATATCTTTAGGCTTAGGCATGAATAATGAAATAATACATCATGGCAATATTTTACACTTCCAATGTAAGAACTTCAACCACATGCTAACATATTTTCATAATAGTCATTAAAGACATCAACTTGGAAATCAAACAATAACATAAGCATGGATATAATTCAATTCATATCATGGAATCCAAAGTTTATATTTCAAATAGGGTTTCTTGAGCTTCACGGGTGAAAGGAACCCATGAATCAACACTTGACATACCTGGATGGATGATTTCTTGAAGATTGGTGAAGAAAAGCTTTGAGTTCTTGACGTGGAATTAAACAGCTAGGGTTTCTTGTTCTTGCAGATTGATCTTTGAGAGAAACCCTAATTTGATGTTATGGATGAATAATGAAGCTACGAGCTCTGGTTTGGTATAATTAAGGGTCAAAATGGGTGGAAAAAGACCTAAATACCCTTTTGAAAATAGCTTAAAATCATTGATCAGAAATGGCGATGGTTTGGGTGATGGTCCGTCGCTATCCCGATGGTCTGTCGGTCCTGACCATCGCACTTGGCCAGCTCCTGAACTTTCTGCTTCATCTATGATGGTTAGGGCGATGGTCTTTCCCTAGCTTGATGGTATGTCGGTTCTCACCGTCGCACTTGGCTAGAAGATTGGTTCATGCCTTAGTTACGATGGCTTGGGTGGCGGTCTATCACTAGCTCGATGATCTGTCAGCCTGACCGTCGCTTCTGGGCAGTTCCAATAGTTCTCTGTAAAACGTCCATAACTTTTTACTCTAATATTGGATTTGGATAAAATTGGTATCATTGGAAATATAATTCAATTTCCCACATGATAAACATTAATAATTTAGGAAGTCATCACTAACTCTTCTGGAGACTAAATTTGACTTAAAGAAAGTGTGAGGTATTACAATATCTCTTTCTTCAGAACATTCATCCTCGAATAGGACTGACTAGACTGGGAAGGCTGATAGACTGATCATACTTAAGGGACATGAATATTTGAGCATGTCTATGTGACTGGAACTTTTGATATACTAAAATCTCATACTGAATATACATGTTTGATGCATGGATATGTGACAGATAGTCTTCATGAATGCATGACTGAAATTATTGAGAAGCTGAGTTTCTCATGATGAGAATGCATATCTGATGCAAGAATATGTGATTGACATGACACATGAATATATGACTCGATATGCAAGGGCATTTGATACTAAGTTTATAACTGAAATTTGAATATGAAACTGATAAGCTTAAGGAAAGCTGTTACCTTGGGCTGAGTCTGAGTTTGTGAAGAAGAGTTAAGGATACTTAGTCCGCATGTCTACTTTTGCTTCCTAGGTAGCTCCCTCAATGGACTGATTCTACCAAAGAAATTTTACTAGGGGGACTTCTTTGTTCCTCAGTCTGCAAGTCTGGTAGTTAATAATTTCGACTGGGATCGCTTTGAAAGAAAAGTTGTTCTGAATGTCTAAGCCCTCTACCGGGACTACAACTACTGGGTCACCTATTCACTTCTTTAGCAAGGAGACACAAAACACTGTATGAACTGAGGCTAGATCTAAAGGCAATTCAAGCTCATAAGCTACCTTGCCAAAATGACTGTGTATTATGAAGGGATCGATATATGGGGCAATGAGCTTTCCCTTCTTGCTGAACTACTTCACTCCTTTCATGGGAGAGATTTTCAAGTACACATAATCATCAATCTCGAGCTTGAGATCCTTTCTATGCATATCTTCATAAGACTTCTGTCGTCTCTGAGCAGCCCGAAGTCTTTCTCTAATCAAATGGACTTTTTCTAAGGCATCGAATAGTAAGTCAGGCCCTATAACTGAGGCCTCACTAACTTTGGACCAACCGACTGGAGATCTACATCTCCTACCATAGAGAGCTTCGAATGGAGCCATCCAAATACTATAATGATAGTTGTTGTTGTATGGAAACTCAATCAAAGGAAAATGATCATCCCAACTATCCTTGAAATCAATTGCACATGCTCACAACATATCTTGTAAAGTCTGAATGGTCCTTTCTTCTTGACCATATGTCTGGGGATGAAAGGCTATACTGAGATAAACTTAGGTACCAAGACCCTTTCGAAATGCTTTCCAATAGTGAGAGGTGAACTGCGTACGTCTATCTGAGACAATAGATAACATAACATCATACAATCTGACCAACTCTCTAATATAGAGTTTCACATAATCCTAAGTTGAATAGTGGGGTATGGACTAGAAGGAAATGAGGTGATTTAGTCATCCTATCTATAATGACCCAGATGGAATCATGATGGTGACTAGTACGAGGTAAAGCCATCACAAAGTCCATGTTCACTTCTTCCCACTTCCAAGTAGGAATACTAAAATCCTGCATGGACCCACTAGGCTTCTGATACGCTATCTTAACCTGTTGACATGTAGAGAACATAGCCATAAACTCTGCAATATCTCTTTTTGTCCTACTTCGCCAATAGATTTCCCGCAAATCATGGTACATCTTAGTGGCCCCTGGATGAATTTAGTGACACATACCATGCACTTCTATAACAATTCATTGCCTCAAGTCATCTACACCTAGCATACACAGAAGATCCTGACAATGTAATACACCATCTCCTCATTGGGAGAAAACCTTAACCTTATGACCCTTGACTGACTCTTTCAACTTGACTAGATTGGGATCTCTATCTTGTTTTTCCTTAACTTCGGAAACTAAAGATGATTTGGATCTACTCTAAACCTATATATTACCCTTATCTGAATCAAGTAAGTGCACACCTAGTTGGGCAAGCTGATTGACTTCCTTAGCTAACTTCTTCTTACTGTCCTCAACAAGAACAACACTACCCATAGATAGTCTACTAAGAGCATCGACCACTAAATTGGCCTTGCCTGAATGATAAAGGACACTCATGTCGTAATCTTTCAAGAGCTCTAAAAACCTTCTCTAACAGAGGTTAAGATCTTTCTGAGAGAATACGTACTGAAGGCTCTTATGATCTGTGAATGCATCTACATGAACACCACACAAGTAATGTCTCTAAATCTTTAAGGAGAAAACTACGGTTGCTAACTTAAGATCACTAGTTGGATAATTCTTCTTATGAGGGTTAAGCTATCTTGAGGCGTAGGCTATGACCTTACCATGCTATATGAGGACATAACCCAAACCTACTTTGTATGCACCACAATACACTATGAACCCATCTGAACCATTTGAAAGAGCCAAAATTGGAGCTGAGGTGAGTCGAGTCTTCAACTCCTGAACACTTTTCTCGCAAGGATCTGACCACTAAAACTTGATTTTATTCTGAGTCAATCAGGACATAGGGGATGTAATAGAAGAAAATTCCTCAACAAATCATCTGTAATAGCCAGCCAAACCCAAGAAACTCCTAATATCTGATGGAGAGATAGGGCGAGGCCAGTTTCTTACTGCTTCGGTCTTTTGAGGATCAACTCTAATGCCATCACCAGAAATGATATGAACAAAGAATGCTACTGACCTTAGCCAAAACTCCCATTTACTGAAATTGGCAAATATTTGATGATTTTTGAGAGTCTGTAATACTATTTTGAGATGGTCTGCATGATCACGCTCACTACAAAAGTAAACAAGGATGTCATCTATAAAGACTATGAAGAAAATGTCCAAGTACTACTAGAACAAATGGTTTATCAAGTCCATGAAAGCTACTGGGGCATTAGTATGACCAAAGGACATGACAAAGAATTTGAAGTGACCATACCGATTTCGAAAAGCTATTTTTAGAATGTTACATTCTCTAACTCTGAGCTGATGATAGCCTGATCTGAGGTCTATCTTAGAAAAATAACTGGCATGCTAAAGCTGATATCGATTCTAGGAAGTGGATACTTGTTCTTGATCATGACTTTATTGAGTTGATGGTAATCAATGCATATTCTAAGAGAACCATCTTTTTTCCACACGAATAAGACTGGTGCACCCCACTGGATCACACTAGGTCTGATGAAACCCTTATCTAGGAGATCGTTCAACTAATCTTTTGATTCTCTGAGTTCTTCTAGTGCCATTCTGTATGGCAGAATAGATATGGGATGAGTATCTAGAAAAAAGTCTATGCCGAAGTCTATTTCCCTTTTGGGATGAATTTTGGGAAGAGCTTCGGGAAAGACATCAGTATATTCATTCACTACTGGGATTGATCCAAGACTGGGAGTTTTGAAACTTGAGTCCTTGACTTGAACAAGATGATAAACACCCTTTAGATATCATTTTTCATGACCGAAGGTAGGAAATAAGCTGGCCTCTAAAAACTGAAGTACTACCCTTCCACTCTAGGACGGGTTTATTTGGGAACTAAAACTGGAAAACTCTCTTTCTACAGTTGACTATGGCATAGCAGGAATGAAACTAATCTATGCTGAGAATGACATCAAAATTAGTCATCTCTAATTCAAATAAGTCTGCTGAAGAAACATTCTGAGATGCCATAATCGGATAATTCCTGTATACCCATCGAGCTACGATGGTTTTAACCACTGGGGTAGAGACTGACAAGGGCTCTACTAGTATTTTAGGACTGACTCCAAAATAAAATGCTATATAAGGAGTAACAAAAGACAAATAAGCTCCTAGATCTAGTAAAACGTAAACATACAAGTGAAAGATCTATATCATACTAGTAACCACATTAGCAGAATTTTCCTGATCCTATTGGGAATAAAAACCATTGAGTCTGTTTGGTCGTTGCCCGCTGGCAGCATTAGAAAAGGCACCCTGCTGATTCAATTGATTGGACTGAGCTAAAGGGCAATTATGCTAACCCTGAGAACCTTACTGTGGATAATCTCAGACTTTCTGGCCTGTGTTGCCACATCTAAATCAAACATCATTTCCAACTTTGTAAGTACCCTGATGGTGCGTGCCATATGTCTGACAAAGAGGATAGGTTTGGGCACTGCTAACACTACCTTGAGACTTAGAGCCTGGAGCCCTATCTCTGTTGCCGTCTCTGAATTTTTTCACTGGAGCATTAGCTGAGGAAGGAACTAGAACGATGACTTTTGGAAGAACTGAGAATGACTTCTACCCTCTGACTTAGGCTAATTAAAGTTAAAGTTAACGGTTCTATCGACGGGTGGGTCTTGCAGTCAAGCTCCCTTCTGCCTTTGCACTCGAGGGCCAATCTCCGTCCGGCCCGAGGAAACCTTTGCACGCCTCCATTACCTTTTGGGAGGCCTCTTTTTCCCCTTTCCTGACTGCAATCGTAAGATCAAGATCAGAAGTTTCAGGGTTAGTTTCACTCTCTTCTCTTATTTTGCTTCTCTATCATCTTAATCTTCTGATCTTCTATTTGTTGAGCATGGATCATAAGCCTAGCTATGTCCATCTCACTAATCAGCATTGCGGATCTGTACTCATTTACCATACTATCATTTACCCCAGAAATAAACATACTCATCTTGGCCCTACCAACACATGAGGAGCATATCTAGCTAGTTGAGTAAACTTAAGAGAATACTCTTTCACTTTTATGTTGCCCTACCTGAGGTTGATAAATTCTAACACCTTAGATTCTCTCAGCTCTAGGGAAAAGAATTTATCAAGAAATACAGTGGCAAACTCCTCCCACTCAATAGGCCCTGCTTCTGCGAGACTCTCTGCCATTCGTTGCTTGAACCATATTGAGCCACATCCTACAACTGATATGCAGCTAGTTCAGCACTCTCATAAGTAGTAACCTCCATAATATCAGTAACTTTCTGAACCTAATCAAGAAATTCTTGAAGGTCCTCATCTAACTTAGACCCAAAAAAGAATGGTAGATTCATTCAGGTAAAGTCCTGAATCTGGGTTGTAGTTGAATTAGCCACTGGCTTGGCCGAAAAGATTGCTGGTCATTCATTCTGGGTAGCAACTGAATTAGCAAGAATAGTGAATGCATCTCTAAACTCTGCATAAGAAATATGTTCGTCCAAGAGATCTGCTTGGACAGACTGAGGGGTGGACTAATTTTTGTTTCTTCTCTTGGGAGGCATATTTTGTAGAAGAAAGGGAGAAACAAATTAAACTGAGAGTTAAATTTGATCTCATGCTCACAGGAACGACAAGAATACTGAAAGAAGGGAAACTGTTCCAAAAACATCTTATAGCTTCCTGTACATAAATGTGGCACACAATACACCAATGCACAAAACTCTACAAGATGTGGCTTTCAGACTTCCTAGGAAACTATTGAACCTTAGGCTCTGATACCAAGTTTGTAATGCCCCAAATCTGGTACCAGGAATGCTACACAGTTCTCATGATCCCGAAATACCACAAGCTAACCCATGACTGATATCTGTAACTAGACACTGCATAATATATTGTATAAATGTAAAAAAAGACTGAAAGGCCATAAGGTTCAAATATCTGATAAAACATAACATCTAGAAATATGATATATTAATATGAAAATAAAACTAAAATAACTGTATGAACACGCTATAGTCTGGAAGCCTCTAAACTGTCTAAAAGCTATGCAGTTGATGGGACATGTCCCCAACTAACTCCGAACTACAAAAATAATAAAGTAATAATATAATCATGCTATCCTTGAATGATGAGAACTCACTATTAGTCTAGCTGTTGAATGCCTGATCAATAAAGGATGCCCTAAAGCTCGTGCTTCTAAACCTATGGTATAAAAACACCATAGCGCAAATGCATAAGTACGATTAAATGTACTGGTATGCAAGTGAGGTAGGTTAAATGCAAGGGGTTTATATGTATGAACAATACTAACTGACTGAATAACATAAACATGAGAATACATGTATGAATACGTGAACTGTGACTGAGATCATGGCACCACTAAATCTGAATACTGATAACATAAGTTTTTATTACTGATATTCTATTATCTGAATGACTTTGTCTGGCAGTCCTATTTTTGATGAAACTAGCTGGGATCCGTATTGAGCTTGGTGACTGTATCTGATAGTCCTGAATTCTCTAGAACTATCTGAGTACTATCATTGAGACTAAGACTATAACTATGGGAAGTAGTCATCCAATTGACACTTGTAGTACATTAACATGTACATGGATGGGGAATATATTTTAGCATGCGATAATGGCATTATTTCATTCTCATAGACAATTTATCAAACACATAAGAAGCATAGTTGGGTCATTAAGTCATATGCACTTAGGGCTATCATGGTTACAACAATCAACTTGAAAATTCAATCCACATGCAAATTGAAGGGTTTATCATGAATATCATGTAATTCAACACATACTAGAATCAATTCATAGAACTTATAATTTAAATCATGGATTAAAACTCAAATAGCATCATGAATATAAATTCAATCTAATTCAAACATGGAAATCATAAACCATAAATCTTGTACTTTGAAAAAAGATTCTTTTGCTACATGGAAGGTAAGGATCCATGGATGAATATCTAACATACCTTCATTTGAGAGTTTCTTGGAGTTCTTGGAGAAATTCTTGGGACTGACCTTGATTCTTGAGAGTTAGGGTTTGTTATCTTGAGAGATAAATACTTTTTATTTTGGGGATAAGTGAATAATGAAGGGTTTAAACATTTTTAGGGATTAAATCCCACATATGGGCAAAAGAAAATCATGGGAAAAGACAATTTTAACCTTGGGTGAAACTTTAAGTTTTCTTGAAATTTTTCGATCTGGACTCATGGTGCAATGCGCCACTATCGTGCTAAGCCACTAGAAAATTATAACTGACAAAATTACATGGTGGATCAATGCAATGGAATCACGTTGCCACCTTAGTTGTGACCTGGAATTTCGCCGCAACACAATAGTATCATGTTGACACACTGGAAAAGGACAATTCTGAAATTGAGCCTTGGCGTGAAATGCCAATATCATCGGGGCTCACTAGTTCTTGACAATTGCCATTTTCACTGGCTCCGCGATACGCTGATGGCTTAGGTGGTACACTGTCTTACTAAAATGACAATAACTCTTCACCCGGGTGTCAGATTTAGGTGAATTTTATATTGATGGAAAGCCTATTCAATTTCCCATATTGTAGACCACCAAATCTCAAGTGAGGGGAATTTAGTTAAATCAAGCAAAGGTAGAGGTTACTACTAAGTTACCTCTCCTTATCTTTATAAAATGTATTAGGAGTTTCCTTAGGCATTATAACTTATATAGATGCTTTATCAAAGATTTATCTAAGATCACACATCCTATGACTAAGCTTCTTAAAAAGAAAGATAAGTTTGAAATGGATGTTGATTGTCAAAGAGCACTCAATTATCTCATGGAAAAGGTCGTGTTGACTCATATCATGTGGCTCTAGATTAGACATTACTATTTGAATTGATGTGTGATTCAAGTGGGTTAGAATAGGGTTTGGTGTTGGGATAATTGAACTAATTTATTTTACCCAATATATTTTGCTAGCAAGTCATTGAATAATGCTCAACATAATTATATGGTGATAGAGTAAGAGTTTCTTTTCATGGTCTGTTCTCTTGAAAAGATTCAGGCCTATTTGTTAGTTATAAAGGTTATTATACATAGGGTTCAAGAACCTTTTTGTTATTTAATGGCAAAGAAAAGAGTAAAGTTGAGATTGATAAGGTAAATCTTACTTCTACAAGACTTTTGAGTTGAAAGTTAATGATCAAAAGGGGTATGAAAATCAAGTGACAACCACTTGTCTCGAGTTGAATTGAAAAAAGTGTGGAATAATATACTATAAATCAATGAGAATTTTCTTGATGAACCTATCATGGCTATTTTGAAGAAGGTGGTGCCTTAGTATGCTGATTTTGTAAACTACATAGTCTGTGGGGCACTTCTCGATAATCTAAATTTCAATAAAAATTAAAATTTCTCTATGATGTGAAATAATTCCATTGGGATGTATGCTACGTGTTTAGGGAGTATTCATATGTTGTGATTAAGGGATGTAATATAGAGGGAGAAATGATAGTCATTCTTCATGTATGTCATTCGTTATAGATTGGGGACTATCATAGGGTTGTGTGTACAATCACCATGGTTCTTAAAAGTGTATTCTTCTAGCCAACATTGTATAATGATGATCTCATGATTCTGATTTTTTTTTCCCTTAAATATTTTCCATAGCTTTCCTAAGTCATTTATGACTTAATGGAACCGATAGTTCGGTTATCGGGAAGTCCATTTGGTTTTTAGAACTATTTCCCTATTTAGGAGTCTTCCCTAGTTCCAAATGGCCATCAAGTGAAAATATTAGTAAAACAATATCGAATGCAAATTTTCACTGTGCTAGCAACTACAAAATATTGATTTTAAGTTGGGTAAACCATTTGTTCAGGTCTCGCTACACCTGAACTCATTTCAACATATTGGTCGAAAAGTTGATAAATAAGAAATTTATGTATAGGCCCACATTTGGTCAAAACAACCTCGAATGGATAATACGACATTGCTAACACTTCTTGACTGTTAAAATCAATATGGTTGCATATCTCATTTTCTTATATTGGAATCTGTATGCATCCTGACGCTTTGGTCAAAAATTGGAATTAAATTCAAAGTTTTAGTCCCCGTCTAGTGCAGTGAAGTACAATGATCATGGAGGCATAGGTGCAATCACAATGCTGTGATCAAGGAATGCGTGTGTGCGTGATCTCCTTAGCTGAGGACCAGGGAAGGGGTCATTAAAAAGCTCTTTTTGGCTAAGAATTAGCCATTTGCTACATTGTCTTAAGGCCCAAAACCCTAATAAAGAGTGTAGACCTTAAAGTAAGTCTTGGTTGTTGATTGGGAGTGTAAATAACTTGTTTAATCATGATTAATATCAAATCTAAGGTATAAGTCCTTTAATTTTAGTGCTGAATTCTTTATTGTTAGACCCAAACCCCCAATTGTCTAGAGGCTTGATTTTAGCCCCAAATATGGTTAATTTGCACTAATTGCTTGAGGGATGTAACTCTCTACTGGTGTTTGAAAAATGGGTTGGTATCAAAAACTCATTTTCCATATATGGGACCCACTTGGTAGTTTTTATGTCATTTTGGACCCGAAGCACAATGGTGGAATATGAGTGTTGTTATTCTCGTAATAATGTATGGATTAAGTTTTTGATAGTTTGGATCATTTAAGAAGCTCTGATGTAAAGGAAAGTGTAGATTGTTGGTTCATGAGCTATTTGGATTTAAGTTAGATTTTGCTTACTTGTGTTAGATTGAGCTTTTGTAGTAAAATTATGATATTTTTATAAGATTGGGCGGGGTGTTAGATGTTGAAATGATAGATGGTATTATTTGGGAATAATTGAATTACTTAGGTTTTTGAAGATATTAACTGGGATAATTGATCCACAGTCTAGAACCTTAGTTAAATCAAGCAAAGGTAGAGGTTACTACTAAGTTACCTCTCCTTATCTTTATAAAATGTATTAGGAGTTTCATTAGGCATTATAACTTATATAGATGCTTTATCAAAGATTTCTCCAAGATCATGCATCCTATGTCTAAGGTTCTTAAAAAGTAAGATAAGTTTGAAATGGATAGTGATTGTCTAAGAGCACTCAATTGTCTCATAGAAAACCTCTTGTTGAAGGATGTAACTCTCTAATGGTATTTGAACAATGGGTTTGTATCAAAAACTCATTACCCATATGTGGGACCCACTTGGCAGTTTTTGTGTCATTTTAGACCCGAAGCACAATGGTGCAGTATGAGTGTTGTTATTCTTATAACAATGTATAAATTATATTTTTGATAGTGTGGCTCATTGAAGAATCACCAAGAAAAAGGAAAGTAAAGAGTGTTGGTTCGTGAGGTATTTGGATTCAAGTTTGGTTTTTCTTACTTGTATTAAATTGAGCTTTATTGAAGTATAATTGTGATATTTTGATAAGATTGGGCGGGGTCTTAGATGTTGAAATATTCGATGGTATTATTTGGGATTAATTGAATCACTTAGGATTTTGAAGACATAAAGTGTAATAATTCACCCATAGTCTAGAACCTTAGTGAGTTGAACTTGTTAACTCATAAATGCTCTAGTTCATCTCATTAGATGAAAGTGACTTTGTTCACTCGTTTTAAGTGTAAGTTGACCTAGATATGCCTAGCTGTGAAATGGGACTTAGATATTTGGATGACTTAATATGAATACTTGAGGAAGAATTGTCCTATAGAACTAGCGTGGATTGATACAACTTTGAGACATGATTTAGATAACTTAGTCTAATTCCGAGTAGAAGTTAGACTTGGAGAAGATAATTTGGGATATTAGAAGTGGAACTTGACCCACATTAAGCTTTAACAATGTAACTTTATTAGTAACCGGGAAACTTGAGAAACTCCTTGAATATGCTTGGTAATATGATGGCTAAATAGGTAAATGAGTTATTCATGATGTTGATTTTGTAAATAATATGTATACTTGATTGATTATCTTATTGTCATTACTTGGATAGAATAGGAAAGTCTTGTAAATTGAATCTATGGCTATGCTATCATTTAGCTTTTGGCTAGTTTACGATGTGAGCCTTGAATTATGTCATTGCTCATATTATGCTCAAGCCTAGTGACTAAACGTATATTTGTGGCAAAGAATCTCCTTTTGCTAGTATTGCAAATCATGCCTAATAAGAGAGAGTCTAGAAATTATAACCGTGCTAATAATCATATCAAGCCCGGTAATGTGTTCTTATACCAATGGAAGGGTATTAACACTGGCTGTGAGTTAACCCTAACTAGCAGGAAGATATTTTGTCAACCCTCACTAACTGGAAAACTCACGAGAGATATGTCAACTCTTATATAACATGAAGACATCTCAACCTATGGTGGCTAAATAGCTCTGTAACTCAAGGATTGCTAATAAGGGTCAAACCATACACTAAAAGGAATGCCCCCATTCCTGGGTTCGCTCGGTGCTAAATCCTACTCCCAACTGAAAGACACTGAACTGATTATACTAAACTTGACTGGACTGATATTGAGTTTATTGAGTTTTCCTAAGTTCTGTAATTGATTGAGTTCTGTTGATCGTGACATGACTGATACGATTATGTAACAAACAATGGCTCTAGGTTAGAAGCTACATTGTTAGTTATTAAATACCCTCAGGACACGATAACATAAAATGTAAAGCAAACGCTATCTTTAATAACATAACAATGTTCACTTGCTCATAATTAATTCATAGAGATATTTCATCAAATACTTGTAATGCATTAACTTTACATAGATGGGGAATACATGTTAGCATGCTATAATGGCATTATTTCATTCTCATAGACAATTTATCAAACTCAAAAGAAGCATACTTGGTTTGTTAAATCACAAAAACTTAAGGTTAACACGGTTACAACAATCAACTTAAAAATTGAAGGGTTTATCATAAATATCATGTAGTTCAACACATGCTAGAATCATTTCTTCGAACTTATAATTTAAAACATGGAGTAAAACTCAAAAAACTTAAATGAATATAAATTCAATCTAATTCAAACATGGAAATCTTAAATCATAAATCTTATATTTTGAAAAAAGATTCTTTGGCTCCATTGAAGGTAAAGATCCATGGATTGACGTCTAACATACCTTTATTTGATAGTTTCTTGGAAAATTTTTTGGGATTGACCTTTATTCTTGAGAGTTAGGGTTTGTTTTCTTGAGAGATAAATACATTTTGATATTGGGGAGAAGTAAATAATAAAGAGTTTAAACATTTTAGGTATTAAATTCCACATTTGGGCGAAATAAAATTATGGGAAAAGGCTATTTTAACCCTGTGGATTTTTTCAAATCTGTATCCATGGCACAATGTACCATAATCATACCAATCCACTGGAAAATGACAACTGGAAAATTGTATGGTGGCGTGATGCGATAGAATCACGTTGCCACCTTGGTTGAGACCTTGAAATTCACCGCGATAGGGTGGTATCGCATTTGAACACTGGAAAAGGACAATTTTAAAATTGAGCCTTGGCTCGAAGCACCAATATTGTGGAGGCTTACTGGTTTTTGACAATTGCCTTTTTGGCTGGCTCTACGATGAACTAATGGCTCAGGTGGTATACTGTCTTACTAAATCGGCCATAAGTCTTCGCCCGGGTGTTGAATTTGGGCAAATTTTATATAGATGGAAAGACTATTCAATTTCCCACACTGTAGAACACAAAATTTCATGTTTGGGCATTCAGTTAGATCAATAAAAGGTAGATGTTATACCTAAGTTACCTCATCTTATCTCCATAAAATATGTTCGGAGTTTCCTTAGGCATGCTGACTTATATAGATGCTTTATCAAAGATTTCTCCAAGATCACACATCCTAAGTCTAAGCTTCTTAAAAAAGAAGATAAGTTCGAAATAGATGGTGATTGTTTAAGAGCACTCAATTGTCTCATGGAAAAGCTCTTGTTGACTCCTATCACTATGGCTCAAGATTGGACATCACTGTTTGAATTGATGTGTGATGTAAGTGGGTAAGAATTGGGTTCAGTGTTGGGACAACAAAAAGAATTTTTTTTACCCAATATATTATGCTAGCAGGTCATTGAACAATGCTCAACGCAATTATACACTACACTATTTGTTGAGGGGGAAGGGAGATGAGTCTAATTGTACTTCAAATTATGTAGTAGAAAATGCTGAAATTGATCGATTATTTAAGGACGAGGGCTAGATTGGGATTCAGGTTGATTCTCTGTTAGTTGAGCAGACCAACAAATAGAAGACTGTGGTTGATATACTTGATGTCATTTCTAGAGAGGTCAGTCCAAGAGATTAAACAGACTGGTACATTCAGTTCAGTTGCTATGGAGACTCATGACACTATTCTAGACCTTCTTCTATAGACCACTACTAGAGATGAGTGGGGCACTGATGCACCTAGAGTCGTTGTTTTAATGTGCCAGACATGACCATAGGATTAGCCATGTTTAAGGGACTCTCACTTTCATACTCCTTTACTTTTATTATTCCTATTACATTGAGGACAATGCATACTTAGTTGGGGTAGGGGTATTAATTTAGCATTTGGGGCTTTATTATTTTAAGATTATGATATTTTTTTTCTGTTAGTTTATTCTATTTTCATGTTGATATTTGGATTTGAGACATTTAGATGCTTTTATTTTGGATTTTAATATTTAGAATTTGGTGCTTTGGATTTTGATCATATGTGTGGTGTGTGGTTTATTATTTTTCATTTCATTATTTTAATTTATTTTGACTTTTTATCATAGAAGTTGTTAGTTTCTTTACAAATAAAATTTATTGCGGCATCTCAGAGGGAATTTTATTAGAAATAGAATACTTTGACTCAAATGGTCCACTTGGGTAGGTTTTCATATGTGCAATTCTTTCATTCATGATTCATTACAATATATGTCCAAATTTTCAAAAATGTGCCTATCTTTTAAAAAAAATTCCATGGTTTAGTTAAGCTAGTTAGGCTCTTATTTTTGTGAAAATTCATATCTCATTTTGGCTACATGAATACCTTTCTTGATATGTGCTATGAATGTAATAAGCAATTGAGGGAGAGTACTTTGAGTATGCAATTGATTATCATGTGCAGGGGAGATTTCATTTTGATCTTCCACATTAAGTCCAGCTAGAACTTACTAGAATCTTCTACTTCTTAAAAAAGAGTATGCGACATTGGGGATATGATCTTAGTCCATTAAGTGAGACAAAACCACCTTTTTGACTAAATTGAGCCATGTTGGTGAGGTGAGTAACCATCCTTGTCCTTTAAAGATCTTTGGAACCTATTTTATTGAATAAACTTGTTACAAGTTGGAACCCTTCTATCTCATAATGCTTTTTTGAACCACTTTGTAAAGCATCTAGGTAAATTTGAAGACAAACATAGGCCAAAATCCTATTTTGGGGGTGAAGGAGACCTCGGGATTTGTGTGTTCTTGGTAGTTCATAAATGTGGGACCTCAAAAACCCTTTTCCATTATCCTTGTATCTATTTTGTGTGTGTATATATATATATAAATAAAATAAATTAAAAAGAGTCGTGGATTATTTCTAGTTGTAAATATGTAGTTATTTAAAGTTTAAACGGATAGGAAGAGTTAAATATCTTGAAAAAGAAAGTTCTTTGTGAAGTAGTGTAATGAGTATAGTTAAGGAAAATAGATTGTTTAGACATCTCTCTAGATGCTTTGTTGAGGTAGAGTCACTATTAGCCTTAACATTCCCTACCATACTCATTGCCTGAACTACTAGTTGACCTAAGACCTAGGAGATTTTCGGAGTATCATGATTAAATATGGTGAAGTTAAGCTTATAGCCAAGCTTATGGTA
The DNA here is from genome assembly GCF_002878395.1 of Capsicum annuum. NCBI lineage: Eukaryota > Viridiplantae > Streptophyta > Magnoliopsida > Solanales > Solanaceae > Capsicum > Capsicum annuum. The sequence goes on along the minus strand of NC_061121.1, from coordinate 175,957,045 downwards.
TGGTATGTGTGTCCTTGATCATCTCTTGGAGATTGAGTGGTTTGTGTTAGTCCCTAAAAATGTCTTGAGAGTAGAGACTTCTTTGAGAGAGGGTGCCTAATTTTTATGCTTTAGTAGTCCTCAATATTAGTTGAGTTCTATGAGCATATTCTTAGCTTGGTAGCATTCAGCCAACATTTGATTCTGGTTGTTGACAAAGTGAGATCTTTAGAGGAGAAACTTGGGCCTTTGTGTCAAAATATAGAGTGCAAGGTATTGTCCAAAAATAAAGATGTGTTTAAGCACCCAAGTTGTATTGTTTGAAGGCATTGGTGATTTTATTGTGTGTGCATTGATTTAATCGAGGATAAGAAAAGATTTAAGTTGTGTGTTGCAACAAACCACACACACATCTGTATGTGGTCATACAAGTAATAAAGAGCTTCTTGGAAGCTAAATATCGATCCCATATGGACTTGGAATTTAGAAAACAATCCAATTCAAGTATTACTATTGAAGTTAAACCAGTGTGATTCATAAGCAAAGAGAATTCAAAATTATTATGCAAAGCTATACAATCTCATTGGCTAAGTTATCTATCTTTGCTGTTGATTCATAGGGTTAATATCATGATTATAATCTTTCGAGCCTCTAATAATCTATTTAAATTAGCCTCACAACTACATAGTTGAGCGGGGATGTAGGAACTAATACAAATGCATTTGTATTTCATCCCATATTTTATTCAAGTGGGGTAGATTAGGTATATTACTATCCTAACCACAAATCTTATCTTTAATTCATCTAAAAGACAGGGATCAATTCCTTCTGTTCCACGTTTTAATATAATTTTACTACTTCTGGGATCATAAAAGAAATAAGATGTATTTTAAAGGTCGTGAATCAATAAAATCATATGTACAAGAACATAAGAATAACCAATTGTGATAATTAGCATTAACTAACTTAAATATAGACTAAGAAATCATGTTCTTAGATTACCCCTAGAAAGAAGGTGTTTATAAACTGATAGTCATACAAAGAATCACCATTAATGAATTCGTAAGTAAAACTTGAAGGAAATTAAAAGTTAAAGTAAGAAAAAGCCTAATGCAGAGCTCCTTTTGCCTTCTCCACTCTCCAAATGCATATTTCTCCAAACATCCCTTGTAAATGTGGCTAATTAATATTTTTATAGACTATTAGGTCTTCCATAATCTTCCCTATACAATATTCAAGCATTTACAACTTTTCCCTTAAACCAAGTAAAACTAAGCGTTTGATGTTTTGGGGAGAGGGGGGCTTGCTCTACATGACCTATCGCATGGCGAAGGGGGTGAAATGAATGGACCATAGCTGAATAAAATAGTAGTCCCCTTATATAGGGAGTGCATCGCATGTGCCACACCTATGCTGTAGGGGGTGCAGCGCATAGTCAAGCACACAACATGAACTTTTCATCGAACTCTTATTCTGTGTTTCTCGTCTACTTGTTCCTTGTTTCCCCATTCCTTGTCCCTTGTGTGTAGGATTTATTTAGTTTCTATAGCCTCTATAATTCTATCCTATACATCTTATAAGAAAATTTAGTCCATAAAATGCAGTAAGGCATATCAAAGTATAGTAGAACAACCATAGCTTAAGCTCGCATCACTAGTTTTCTTGTTTAAATTCTATTTGATCATTTTGACTCTTGACTTGTCTCAAATGCATCTTAAACACTCTCAATTTTCAAATTAATGCATAAATACAGAAATAAAATTGTATGCTTAACTAAAACACCAAGTATCCTAAAAACTAATATAAACAACCAAAGATAATGACACATATACAAATACGTCTAAGATAATCACCCCACACTTTTATCCTTGTTCTTCTGTGAAAGACTCCTTACACTAATCACAATCTAGTAAAAATCTAAAATCAGTGCTTAAAATAATACACTCAAGCTATATAAACAATGACTACATCTATAGCAAGTCATACATTAAGCAGGTCGTGTTACAATTGAACACGTGAATACAACTTCAAGACTTCCTAACCTCAAGAATTGACTCCACCAAGTTGGAAAATGCATGCATATTACTCAACAAAGTGATCACACCAGTCACTTATCCATCGTTAAATATGTGACCTCACCATAAGAGAGTCATCTATATTCACTCACAAATATGAACGTCATTACAAGAATGGGTATAAGAATCAAATTCCGCTCACTCTCACAAAGAATTCATATATCACATAAGATGAACCAAAATCTTGAATTTAGTGCAATGCTCTACTAATATAAGAATATTAAAGTCCAAGATGAAGTAGGAGTTTAAGGGTTGTAAATAAGGCTAAGGTATGGGTAGGAACTACTCTGGAAAGTAATTATGACCATCTTCTCTAAGCACTTTAACACATCACCCTTTACATTAAACTTATCTCCAACCAACCTAATTTTTACCACTTTTAAATTCCCACCTCTCTTTTGTTTTTCCTCATATCTTTAAGCTAGTTTAAACATATTTAATAGGGAGTATTTGGTATCAAAACATGATTCACTTCTTTTGATCAATTTTTCTTTTTATTACATTACTCTCTATCACAACACATAAACTTTTTGAACAAATCACTATCTAATATTTTGTGGCTGCAACTTCACCTTTTCCCTCTTCTTTACTTCTATCTCCTTACCAACATTATTTCTTCAACTAAAGAGGTTGAAAATTTTGGATCAAATTATGGCCGATTGAAAGAAAAAGAATAAGCAACATATAAGGCTATCAAAGAATAGGCTAAATGCTCAAGGGGATAACTAAGGTTATATAGAAAGATATGCAAAGAAGGTATAAAATATGACTATTAATGAAATGCCTATATCGTTTTTTAAACTCAACATTTTTTTTTTTGCTTTGCATATATTTTTGGCAAGTCAGCTAGAGTAAGTTGATACTAAGACTAGAGTTAGCCAGTGATCGAATCAACTATAGTTAGTTGGTTCAAGTTGATAGCAATAAAGTTATTGTTGTGGAGTCTTATAATATAGTTATTGCAAGGTATTTAAGGATTAAGAGTTTAATCTTTTAAACTAAAGAGTCTGTATTCAAGTTAATTAAAGATAGTAAAGTAGTTGGAAATCCTCAAGTCAGGTCATGATTTTACTTCCTTGAGTGAGAAAGTTTCCACGTAAATATCTTGTGTTTATTTCTTTATGTTGTATTTTCTATTTTTTCTTGTTCATTATTGTAAACATTGGTCAGGTTCCTAAGCTGATGGGTAACTCTTATATTCTTTCATATCAGTTGTACATTGAGCCTCCTTGTGTGACTACCCATATTCAATATATTTCTAATTCACTAGCAAATATATTTAATACAACCCACATGAAGTAATTTTGTAGGAATATTTTCTATAAGATAGTAGTCTTAATAGTATTTTGTCACTAGAAAATATTTCCAATAGGGCTACGTATTGGTCGGTTCTATTCGGTTTTGAAAATTATCGATTTTACTTATTCATTATCATTTGTATATATGCTAAACTATTAAAGAACCATTAAGATATCGACTAAAATTTATCATTTTATTGATTTTTAATTGTTATTGGTTTGGTTATTTGGGTTAACCGTTAACATTGAACATATGTAATTTAAAGTCCAAAGCAATTGCCTACTACTTATTGCTCTTTTTGTGGTCAAACTACATTTCTTGCAGTTAATTTCCTACTCTAATTGCAAAAGTATAAAATTTAAAACCATAAATAATCCCACCAAAAAGTAGTGTCTTCATAAATAAAAAGCACATAAATGAGCACATGGCTCATGGTTAGAATAGTCTGCACTTTGAAACTGTCTCATGGCTGTAACAATAGCAAATTCAAAACTGTCTAGCACAAACAAAATACCAAAAATTTAAATTGTCTATCAATTTGAAAATTAAGTTCAAAATCTAAACATAGTACTAATAACTACTCAATTTTCACAAGATGACGCTCTACCCTCTCCAAACAATGCTCAAAGTATTTCACTAAGTAGACGGTCGAATTTTTCAATTTGTTATAATTGTAAGAATTACGTAAATATGTATAATTACATTGTGGACAATTGTTTCTACCATGAGAATGACTTGAATCTTGTAATTGTGGGTAAAAGGCTATTCCACCTATACTTAGACAATCTCTGAGGTGGTAGTCTGATGGTTAGGTAGTTATTGAAAGGAAATTGAAAAAGGATACTTTATCGAATATGCCAGCCCTACCTTTTCCATCAATCTAGACATGATGGTTCAATAAAACTTTTAGTTGGATTCCAAATCAAAGAATGCAGACAAGGGATTAAATAGATAACCCAGGCTATGATAGCTTCCCTTAAGATAAGAGTTCCTTCATATAAAAGGAGAAGCTATTGATGAGTTTAGCAATTTCATTATTTTCTTTTGATCTAGCAATTTCATTATTTTCTCTTGATCTATCAATTTCATTATTTTCTCTTGATCACTTCTTGTATTGATGAGTTTAGCCTTCGTTGGTTCTCTAAAGTAGGTACATTGTAAACCTTCAACTTGATTTTATAGCTGAATATACTGGGAGTAATACTAATGATGTTTTCTATGGTCCTGTATGGATCAAATCTACTTCCTCATAATTGATCAAAGGGCTTCCACTTGTTAAGTCAAAATATCATCCAAAATAATAATAAGCAAAATATTACTTTCACCCAAAAAGAGATATCGAAGATGAGGGGGCAATGGTTTTAGTTTGAGTTGAAGGATTTTAATAATTGAGGGTTTAGCAGGAGGAGTTTCTGAACGTCCAACTTACATGGATTCTTAGTAAAAAAACCAAGACTCATAAATGATGAAACCACCGTGTCATATTCCTAAATTTACTTTTAGAGGATCCATAAAACACTTACTAATAGATTACTCACAAAATCAACTACCATAGCATTAGCCACTTCATCATCAATCACATGGATAATGGAGACCACTTGTAAATCCATCGGTTGTTTCAAATACATACATGCGTTGAAGGATACTTATTCATTGTTGACCCAAAATTTTATTTCATCACACTAAACAGCAACTAATGCCCAACCGGTAGCCAAGAATGGCTAAGAAAGAAGTCCGCATGGTCAATTTTGCAATCTAAGATCATTAAATTAGCTAAGAAATAAAATGGTCTACTTTAACAAGTACATCACATAACACACCCATGGGCTTCTTTATCGAATGATCCATCATTCTTTGGATCTCCCAAGCCTAGCTTTCTAAATACAACCAATGGAATCAAACTAATACTCGCTCCAATATCACATTAAGCTTTCTAAATTTGTATAATCCAATAGTGCATGGATGGAGAATGCTCCTAGATTTTTCACTACCATGGCGCTAGTCATTATCAATAATTTTGTGTCACCATAATTGATTTAAATCCATGACCCTCTTATTCATCACCAAGTCCTTCATAAATTTGCATACCCTAGCATCTCTTTCAAGGTTTCCAACATTGGTACATTAATTGAAAGGTTTCTAAATTTAGCAAGGAACTTCTTGAATTTTAAATTATCTTTCTTCTTATTAAGCCTTTGTGGAAATAGAGGTGAGATTTTTATTTCTATCTTTGGGATAATCGGGCTTTCATTAGGTTTTGGAACATTACCATCAACCACCAAGGGTGCTTCTTTACTTTTAATTTTCTATTTCAGCACTCTTCTCTTATAAACATTTGGAACATCTGGTATACTGATGTTTTTATTCAAAGTATTAAGTTAATTTATCTTTCCATTCACTTGTCATCAACTCCATTCTCATTAGGGTCTTCATCCGGAACAACATCAGTACCTAGAATCTTTCACTCCTAGTGACAATTTCCATGATATGAGCATTGTTCTTTAGGGTTTCTACCATATCACTAGGAAGGCCTTCTTTCTGACTTACAGTTAAATGGGACAAAATTTGACTCTATTGGGTATCAAGCTATTTGATCAAAGACGAGTACAATATGACAGTTTGATTGAGTCTCTAAAAGTGACTCTTCATCTCTCTTAGCATCTTATCACTTCCTTCAACCTCATAAGTGTGCGCACAAGAACATCTTTACTTTTATACTTTACTATATTTACGAAGGTTGAGTCCTTATCTTTTACCTGATCATATGGAGGAACATACCTATCATTGTAACAATATTTTTTCTCTAGTCACTAGTCTCTTTCCTTAGCCCTATAATCTCTCTCTTGATTACGACCCTTCCAATCAGGATTTTTCTAATCATGATACCTTTATTCCAAACTTTATTCCTACTTTGCCTTTGAAATATTGGCAGAGAACTGGCCATTTTGTTTGACATGGACCAATTTTTTCATCAAGACCCTCTGCCTCATTATTATCATATGCTTTATGATGAGCTGGTTATCTTAACCCATTTACCCTAAAAATTTACAGAAAATATGTCCTCAATGTAGAACTGAATATCTTTAATGTTGATTTCTTTTGATTCACGGATAAGGTCCTAGAAGTGAGAAAATTAGCAAAATAGAGAAAACAGAGTTAAGAAGATGGAAGTCAAAATAATGCAATGGCATAAAAATGACATTTTCATCACCAAAGTGTTTGGTGGATTGTCAATTTGACATCTCTATCTCTAAATTTGACAACAAAAGGCCAAAGAAAAGAGAAGCAGAACGATAATGCTAAGAACTTATTGATGCATCACTGACTTCATAGGTGGACCACATCTTACATCACTAAAAGGAGAAAAATCCAACCCTTGCAGTTTCATGATTACAAATTGACAAACAATTTATAATTCAGCCTATCTTTGACCAATTCGATGATGCATTTTGCTCAACGATTAGTCATACAATGGAATTTTTGAAATTTTATTGCTTAATTCCCACTGTGCTATTTATCCCTTTTTTGGCAATTAGAACCCCATCTCCAATTAATATTGTTATTTCTTAATTTTTTAATCAAGTCCTAGTCTCAGGTTTAAGTACTTCTAGGTCATAATTTGGATTTTTCTCTAAAATCGTTAAATTCTTTGGCATGCATAGATGAAGAGTTTGACATAATTTCATCTTCTTTTACTATGAATATCTAAAGTCCTGTACTTGAAGTTATGTATAACTGAGGGTTGATTGTGTATGGGTAGTAATTATTTACTTTTGTTTTTGATTAGGTGTTATGATTTTAGTCAAACATGTATGATTTAATTTAAACATTGAGGTTGTAATCTTAGTTTATGCTTGAATCTTTTGTATTTCCTGAAAGGGGTATAAGAGTGATAAAATTTGGCAAATGAGACTTTAGTTACACTCATTTAAGAGGTAATACTAGTGATAGATTACCTACGTTGAGGCTAATGGTTGTTCAGTAGCATAATCATTTGGGTTTTCAAGAGAAACCCTTGTGACATTTTGTTATGGATTTAAAAAATATTTCCAATATCTAAAATCATAAGTAGTAATCAAATGTTAAATGTATCTTCCCTCACCTAGATGTGAAATCATCTTTAAGAAGGATAAACATAAGTGTTTTAATTCAATAAAATACAATCTTGTTGCTTTATCTTTGAAAAACCAATTGTTAATACTTTTAAATTTTTAATACAAATCATTCATAAACAAAACCCCCAATGTTACTTTCATATTTTGTTTTAATATTGTGTGAAAACCTAGAATAGCTTGTGACACTTGAAAGTGAAACTCACTCTCTCATTCTCTATGAATACGAACCCAAATTTTATTGGGTAAGAAGATATATTTACAAAAATTTCTATACTTTAGTAGAATAATTTGAGCTTCATAAAAATTGCATTGTTTCTAAGGAATGAAATGTAGCATTCATTATTTTTTGTGTGTCACTTTGAGTTAGTTGTAGTAGTTGCTTTACATTTTTTTGTTATTTTTGTTTCATAGATGTGATAACATGATTCAACAAGATAGAAATTTTCCCACTTTTTATGGGCATCTCGAGGATGAGGTCACCTTAGAGATGCTGGATAAGCTAGTGCTATTTGGATACTGCTCGTAGAGAGGAATGTAATGTTTTATATTACTAGCATGATTTTTCATTTTCTTTAAATTAAGGATTTATTTGGGGAGGGGGGGGGTGAATACCATGAAGATACCAACCTTCATATAAAGAATTTCATTAATATGTGTATTCCGTTTGATACTGCCCATATAGCTCAAGAAACCATTTGATTGTGACTCTTCCTATTCTCATTAATGGAAGAAGCGGTATTATGGCTGTAGGAGTTTCTCACAGATTATGTAAGATTATTGGTTTAATTTATGGAAACATTCTTGGATAAATTCTTTCTTTATTATGGATGTTACAATTAAGGGATGAAATCATTAACTTTTTCCAATTAACTGGCAAACTATTCCATGAAGCTTGGCCATAGTTTAATAAGAATTTATTTCAATGCCCTAATCATGAGGTCCCAAAAAAAATGCCCCTTCAAATATTCTATCAAGCATTGTATAAGTTGACCAAAATGGCAGTGAATAATGTGGCCGGTGGATCTATAGTGAAACAAACTAATGGTGTTGCTGCGGTGTTGTTGGATCAAGTGACTAAGAAAAGCAGAGGTTGGCATACAATACATACCAAGGTGGCCATGGGTACTCCCTCTGTATCTATTGAGATAAAATAATAAAGGAAGAAGGATAAGAAGAGAGTAAGAATATGGTCAAGGTTACGACATAATTTGATCACCTTATGAAACTTGTGATGGGAGTGGCCCTAAAAGTAGTCAATCATATTGCATATAAGGGTACTAAAGCATATAATTATGATGATGATGACTCTCTTTATGATGATATCTCATTCATATCTTCCCAAATATTAGGTTTATGACCTACTTATCAAAGGTAAGACGGAAATCAAGATTGGAAGGAAATAGACCATGATTGGAAAGACTTAGGGAAGGTGGGAACATACTTGTGGCATCCTAGTATCATTTTTTTGTGTCAATATAAAGGTTGTAAATTATCCTCTATAGCAACATCAGTGCAAATTGAAGGCACAATAAATGGTTGAGACTGACCCATAGGGTTGTCACTCTAAAAACTTTTGAACTCACTAGTGTTTTACTCAGTGATGCTTTACTAGCTTAGGCCCTTTGTATATCCTCCAAATTATGATCTTCGACAAAAGAATCTATCAATTCTCGTCAATTTCTTTCTTTTTTTCTTTGATCTCTTGACTTTTTCTCAATGTCATCATCAAATTTGACCCTTTTATTTCCAATTATTTTGCATTATTTTAAAATAGATTAAATAGGGTAGATATTGCATGTGGTATCACAAATATGGTAAATCCATAACTTGAATAACTATTATGAGCTTTTAGGTCATTTATTTATATTTTTGGTCATTTTTTCCAGTTAGGGTTTTCCTATAGCTGACCCAATTCATTTATGACTTGCTGGAATTGACTATTCAGTTACTAGGTAGTTCGTTTTATTTTAGATCGAATTCCTTGTTTTGAATCCTTCACTTGTTTAAATAGTTTATCGAGAAAAAACATTAGTCAAAATAACTTGTCTGATAATTAATTTAGTCCCAACACCTATATAAAATCAATTTTAAGCTAAAGAACCCTTGGTTTGGGTACTGTGATTTCTAGACTCATTTTGAGCTAGTAGTTGGAAGTTAAGAAAAATGAAAAGTGGGTATGGGACCAACTTTCCATCAGGACATTATTGAATGGAAATTTAGACCGTTCCACTGAGTCCAGAACATTAAATTTTATAGCATAGCATAGTTTGTTTTCTTTTATGGGATTCTAAATAAATTCCAAGAGGTTGACAGAGACTCAGAAAAATTCTAACTCTCTAGCTAGTGCCTGATATCTAGTATGACTGCTAAAGTGGCCATTAGGGTGCTTTAGTGGAGGCTCTTTATTAGTCCTACATCAGCAACAGGTACCACTTTAGTGGAAACTAGGCGCTTTAGTAACTAACTTTAAAGCAACCCGTGGTCCAGTTTAGCAGCCTGGTTTGTGGGGATGGGTACCACTTTAGCTGTACCAAGCACTTTAGTGGTGACTAATAAAGTAGTCTAATGTCTGGTTTAGTGGCATCCTCATTCCTGGAAAAGGAATAAATACCCCACTTAGCTCGATTTTCCCCATTCTTCTCCCATTCTCAAGAGACTAAAACCCTAAGTAGCGTGGAAACTTGGTAAAAACATTTATAGGAGATATTTGAGCTTGGAAAAAGTTTATTTATGTGATTCTTCATCGAATTTATGGTAATCTTCCATTAATTTTATGCTTAAATTCTTCGTTCTTATCTAAAATCCCTAAAAGCTTCGTGGCTTGATTTCGCACCATTATAGCTTGGAATTCTACTATTTTTAAAGGTAAATATTCCTTGAGCATAGAGGGACTTTGCGTTGGTTTCAAAAATGCAATTTTTGCAAGTAGACCCTACATGGGATTTTTACATAATTTGTACTTGAAGCATAAAATGGAAATATGGGTATCCTTGTTCTTATTTTGACAATTAGATTGTAATTTTGATAGCGTGGCACCTTGCAAAAGTTTTTCAAAAAGGAAAATCAATGATTTAGCTGATGTTTTGGGCTTTTTTTGGACATCCAGGTAGGCTAGGTTTACCTTCTTAATGGATTGAGCTATCTCATAGTATGATTATGATATTATGCCAGGTATGGGGCAGGATTTAGGTGTTGAAAGTATGAATGAGAATATTTGGATTGACTTTAACCATTTAGGCTACCTTGAAACCATATATTTGGAGTAGTTAGCTAAGTTATTCATGTCTTAGGTGAATTTGGCCTCGTGGCTCATGTTTAGAATGGAAATGCCTTAGTTACTCAGGCTAGGTGAATTTGCCTTAGTCATTTATTTTTAGGGTGGAATTTTCCTTAGTTTCTTAAGTTAGGGAAAATTGCCTTAATTACTATTGATTTAGGTGGGATTGCCTTAGTTGTTCATGTTTGAGAAGAATTACTATCTTGGGGCTATCTATGGATTACTTGATATCTTGAATGAACTTTGATTCCTTAGCCTAGTATAAGGTAGAAGCTGCCTAAAATGAATTCGGAGGATTAGAGTTGGCCCCTCTAGTCCACATTAGGCCAAGACTTATGTTATCCTTGTAGACTTATTTATGCATAATATACTCTTATTAATGGTTGGTTTAAAACTTAAGGATATTGAATATAATTATTAAGTATGTTAGTTGGATATTTAAAGATTGATGCTAATTTCAAGTATTGCTAATGATATTGCTTATATATGTAATTAATGATGTGATTTATAGATAGGATATGGCTTATTTGTACATGATTATTGATATGGCATCTGGATGTGATTAATAATATATACTATCAACATGCTTAATTATATATATATATATATATCAACATGATTAATGATTAATGGATCATAGATATGGTATGGGTTATAGTATGATATGGCTCATAGATATAGTTAAGGTCTTATACATATGATTCGTATTTTATGGATATGATTACTGAAATAACTTATGATTATGATTATTGACATGGATTATAGGCATGTTTAATGGCATAATTTAATAGATGCGGTATTGGTATAGTGTATTGGGTTAGTTTATCATTATGACTTATTGATATGGTTTATTGATACTATTTATAAAATTAGTTCTGGTTCGAGTCTGACAGTTGATAATGATCTTGATAATATGAGTTTTTGTTTGGGTTTTGGTAGTTGATAATGATCTTCATAATATGAGTTTTTGTTTGAATTCGACGTTGAGAGTATGAATGAGATGGTATGGTTCGGGCGGATCCTTAGTTATGACACAATAATTTGGTAATTTAGGACTATTTAATTACTATAATGACCCTTTCGGTCATTTTCCATATTTCTACTTATTTTCATAGTTAGAGATTTTCTGTAGCTTTCCCCAGTAATTTATAACTTACTGGAACTGATAGCTTGGTTATCAAGTAGTTCGTTTGTTTTTTCGAGCCAATTTCCTATTTAGAAATCTTTGCTGGTTCCAAATGGTCACCGAGTGAAAACATAAATAAAAAGATCTCAGATGCAAATCATGACTATGCCAACAACTTTGGAATACCTATTTTAAGCTAGGTAGACCTTTGATTTGGGTCATAATACAATCGAGCTCATATCGACCAATTGGTAAGAAAGTTGAAAAAATTGAGAAATTGGGTGTGGGATCGACATTTGGTTGAAACCACCTCGGATGGAAAATCTGAGTTCGCCAACGCATCTGCAATGTCAATTTTAATATAGTCACATAGTTCATTTGCATATATCAAATTCTGAATGAATCCCAAGGCATCATAGGAAACTTAGAAAATTTCCAAGTTTTGCTGGTGCTGGTGCATGGAGATCACACAAGAGCCATCATGATCACCCTATGGAAATCACACTAAGGATTTGCCGATTTCATATGGCTGATTACAGTCCATAGGTGGTGATAACCACACCTGAGTACCTGGAATGGGTATTTAAAAGCCCTTTAGCCCGTGATTTGGTCACTATTCATTCATCCTTGAAACCTAGACGCCCTAGTATAGTGTGCTAAACTCAAATTGAGGCTTGGGGTGTAACTTGGGAGCTTAGTTAACATATATTTTTGTGATTAACATCAAATTTGAGGTAAGAATCCTTAAATTTCATGCTTGGGTTTCTTGAATTCTTAACAAAAATCGTAAATAGCTTGAGGGCTTAATTTTAGCCCATATAGGCTTAGTTTTTACCTATTTGCTGAGGTTTATGATTCCTTGATGATGTATGAACCTTTGTTTGACCTCGAAAATATGTTTTTCATAAGTGGGATCCATTTGGGATTTTTTGTGTCAGTTTTAAATCTGAAGCACAATAGTGCCATATGGGTATCGATATTCTTGTAATGATGTGTAGAAAGTGTTTTGATAACTTGGAACCTTGAATAAGCTTTTCAGAAAGGAAAAGCAAAGGTTTAATGGTTCGTGAGATTTCTTTGGATTAGAGGTAGGTTAGGCTTATTATTTGTTAGATTGAGCTATGAATTGTATAATTGTGATAGCTTGTTAGATTTTGGAGGGGCTTTAGGTGTTTGATTGACATATAGTAAGGCTTGGGATTAATTACATCTTTTTGGTCCCTTGAATTCATATATTGGAATGGTTGACTTGTAGAATTAAACCATGGAGAATTAAACTCCATGTCACATGGTTAGCATGAGGATGCCTTAGTTACACCAGTTAGATATGAGTGACCTTGTCACTTATTGTCATGACCCAAACCAAGGCTTGGCCATAAAGGGTATCTCTAATCCATCGTGGAACAAAGACCATCCCCTGAACTTAACCAAACACTATACACTGCCAAAAAATGGCTGAATTTTGAACATATAACAAGATAGCACAAGTGTAATGAATAAAACTTATGTCTATAACTGATAACCAACAAAGGACCAAACACATCCAACCAACATCACCCAGGTCCACAATAATCCATCAAAGCCTCTATGCAAAGAAAACCAAAATCTATTCTTTGTTGGGACATGTCCCAGACTCTGACAATGACAATGATTATGTTAATGATAATGAAACAATCGATTCAAATCTAAGAAGGGAAACTTATGAGATGCCTAAGCCTTTCGAAGAATGGAAGCTCACCTTTTCACCACAACGAACTGATAGACCGGGCCGATCCACCAAACTCTGCGTAGGAAATGTAGAAGTATCTCCAGTGTCTGCATCTCGTAGGGGACGATTAATGGGTTTAACACTAGCATGTAACTCAGGGATTAGGGATAAAATAATGTCAAGTCCAATCATTTTAATACCATATGAATCACATCACAATATATGCATAAGTAATATGTTGGGATAGGGAACAAGGCTTAGCATGCACTTTAAAACTTTAGCCTAGATTCATGCAGCTCAACAGTCATAACATAAGAAGGTACCCACGGGCTAAATGGGCATAGCTCTTTCCTAGATATAAGGTCCTCAGTGCGTGTAGCCGCGCGAACCAGAGGATATATATATAGGTTCCATGGGGGACTCAAACCTCCCATCATATCAAGGTGACAAAAGCATCCATCCATGTAATATAATATAGGGGACTCAAACCTCCCAATCATATTATAATGATAAGGGGGACTCGAACTACCCAGTTATTTAGGACCCCATATCGTCAACCACAGTTTCTAGTATTGGTCCCTCAGGACCTCTAATTTCACAAATCAACTATACTATCCTCTTTTAGAGCCCAATTAAAAATTTATAACACACTCCCATTAATCGAACAATGTTACACATTGAAGAATACATTATTGGTCTTGTCATACCAACTACTTTTTCAAGGTAACAACAATATGCCAAACCAATTATCACCTTTTGAAGGAATTAACAACCCTTTAGTTCATTTGTACTTTATCTTAGGGAATTACATAACCCCTTAAGGTTCAATTCTAAACAATTATGCTTCATTGACTTTTCACATTATGCAATAGTTCAAGAGTTGTTCAATATGCATACTTTTCATAGTCAAAACCAATGTCACAATATGGGGTTAAGGTCATAACCACTTCAAAAGTCACAAGTTTGGGAAAATCATAATCCCTTTGTTTATTCACCATACCCATGCATCCCACAAGTTTAAAACTGTTATTAAAGCATGAAGAATCATTTGTAAATCATGGAAAACATTATTCAACAACAATAATTCAAAAACTCTATACTCATGTTCCAAAATCATCATCAATACCATACGAATAACCCTTTAAAACATATGATTTTAACTAATTAGAAATTGGGGAAGAGTAACATACCTGAGATACCATGTTTTATGGAGAAAATGTAACCATTGAGCCCTTGGATGACCAAATTCTTAGAAACTATAAGTATCTTGCTTGAGGGGATTTACAGAGAATAAAGAGAGTCTTTGATATCTTAAAGTGTTGAAAGAATTCCCCAAAATTCCTATATAGATGTGGGTCTAAGTGGTTAAAGTGAGAAATATCCAAGTGCCCTCAACTTAAAATCTAGAAAGGTTTCACCAGTGACTAAGGGTCACCCGACACTCGTAGCCATACCTAACAACTCGACACCATGAGTCATAACCAAGACAATGTCAGGGGGCACCCATGGTGTTAACCCTAAAACTTATATGATACGACAAATATCATAGCCCTATGACTCGTAGCATCTAAGTCGTATCAAAGATAGAACCACTTGGGCCTTACACTGGTCACCCTATGATTCGCACCAAATGGCTCATAACGAGTCCACACAGCTCGTAGTGAGACACTCATACTTAGAATATAGCTTAGCCATACAAACACTATATAGGCTACGATTGGGTCCCTAGGACCCATCAAGACTCGTTACGACTCATAAGGAGGAGTCGTAGTCAGGGCAGTGAGGATAAAATTTTAAATATTTTCAAGGACCAAAATCGGGGTGTTTCATTCTCTCCATATAGGATCATTCATCCTTGAATGATGGGAAAATTCATATCTTAGCACGATTTAACAAAGAAACACTCCCACACTTACCTTTAACGAAGACAAAAAACAAAGGCATTAAGGAATTCACAATTTCCTTTAATAATGTCAGAAAACAAAGATGCTAAGGAATATACATACCTTAAGCATGAAAATTTGGGGTGAGGAATAGAAACTTCATGTCCTCCATGACTTCCTAGTAGCTTTCTCAAACTTTTTATTTCTCTCAAGAACCTTTACGAAACTACATCCTTCGTCCGCAACCAACAGGCTTGCTAATCCAAGATCTTCCCCAGAACTTCCTCATAAGATAAGGAATTCAAAATGACCACACCTTTTAAAGGAACAATCAATGAAGAATCACCCACGTACTTCCTCAACATTGAAATTTGGAAGATCAGATGAATAAATCTCAATCTAGAAGGCAACTCCAATTGATAAGAAACATTGCGAACCCTCTTCCAAACCAAATACGGATCAACATAAAAGGGACTAAGCTTTTCCTTCTTCCAAACCACATCACGCCCTTTATGGGAGATACCTTTAAGAACACCTAGTCACTAACATTAAGCTCCAACACCCTCCGCCTTACATCAACATAGGACTTTTGACTACTTTAGGCGCTTTTAAGACTATCCCAAATCGTCTTCACATTCTTCTTTGCTTGGTGAACCAAATCAGGGCTAAATAACCTATTTTCACCAACCTCAAACCACCCAGTAGGAGGCCTACACCTCCTACCATATAGAGCCTCAACCAGATCCATACCAATGCTAGCGTTATAACAATTGTTATATGCGAACTATATGAGAGACAAGTGATCTACCCAACTACCACCGAAATCAAATACACAAGACCTAAACATATCTTTCTAGGCTTTAATTATCCTTTCCGCTTTCCTATCCATCTACGGGTGAAAAGTAGAACTAAGGGTTACCTTAGTCCCAAACCTCGCTGAAAGGAATGCCAAAAGGGAGATGGGAACTAGGTACCATGATCAGAAAGGATAGAAACTGGAGCACTATGCCACTTCACGATCTCTTCAATGAACAACTTGGCATAATCCTAAGAATATAAGTTTGTCCTTACTGGAAAGAAGTGTGTATACTTGGATATCCTATCCACAATAACCTGAATAGAATCAAACTACTGGCGAGACAAAAAAAATCAATAACAAAATCCATATTAATTATTTACCATTTCCACACAAGAAGTTGTCTCTTATGTAAATCCATCGGGCCTCAACTGCTCCGCCATCACTTGTTGACACACCATGCACTTAGACACAAAATTGGCCATATCCCACTTCATAACATTCCACCAATAAATATCCTTAAAATTATGATACATTTTTGTCAAACTAGGATGGGTTGTATAACGCAACTGATGAGCCTCTGCCAAAATTCTTCCTCGCTACCTCTTAACATCATGAACACCTGTCACTATGCAGAAAGAGAAGAAGATGTTTT
This sequence comes from Capsicum annuum, assembly GCF_002878395.1. Taxonomy (NCBI): domain Eukaryota; kingdom Viridiplantae; phylum Streptophyta; class Magnoliopsida; order Solanales; family Solanaceae; genus Capsicum; species Capsicum annuum. The sequence goes on along the minus strand of NC_061121.1, from coordinate 175,940,132 downwards.
GACCCCTATTTCGAGTAGGGACATAGAGTCCAACGACAGTTAGTGATTGGAGAGCTAGCATGTAACTCAAGGATAAGGATAAAATATAATCATCATTCAATATCAAGTTATCATATCATAAAATACAATATTTATATACATAAGCATACATATAGATATAACACATGCCAATCAAAGGAATAAGGCTTAACAACATTCACGAGGTACTTAATCATGAGACATGAACTGGAGGACTCCGACCATCTGCACTTATAGATCAAATGTTTCATATTTGGCAAGGGAGTTTAACAATATACACACATCCATTAGTTAAGGGAATTTTACCACATATACATATTCATTAAGCAAGGGACTCTAACCTCAAGACATTTCATTAGGAAAAGGGTCTCTAACCTAATGCCATTTCATTAAGTAAAGGACTCTAACCTCAATCCATATTTGATAAGGGACTTTAACCCCAAGACAACATATTTAAGCAAGGGACTTTAACCTCTTGCATTATCATTAGGAGATGGAATCTAACCGCAATCCATCGTGACTATTATTTATCGATATTGGGACTTTAATCCTTTGTCCACACATCAACACATATTCCATTCAACACTTAGGGACCCCAACCCATTTAACTAAGTAAACACCTTATATGGCCACAAGGTCTCATAGGGAATTTATCAATCAATCACTCAAGTAGGCTAATACTTTCACACATTTCATCATTCAATCCCATTTATGGTCATATAGACCCTTACAACCCAGTCATTCCTTATTAGCAATCTTATAGCACACTTTAGTTCAAACACAATTCAATTTTATATTTAGGGACTTTAACCTAATTTTGGCTGTCAACTAACAAGTTTATGAATTAACATATTACATAGCTAACAATATCTTTTCAAAACTATTTATCAGGTATTTATATTGATTGGGCCATTTCCCTAGTTCAAAACATTATCAACATGTGACAAGACATTTTACCTAGACATTTTCACAAACACCTTGTGTGTATACCTTTATCAAGACTAAATTCATGGTAAAATTCATCAATATTAGGGTTAATCAAGACCTATTTGTTATATCATAAAAAAAAAACTCCCACACATGAAAATCACAACCAATGACATGTATAATCACAAGTCTAAGCCTGAACCAACATTATTCATCATTATGCAACACAACCCTTATAATTTGATTTCAAAATCACTATTTATAATTATTAGTCCATGTTTAAAATACATAGTGTTTGAGTTATTTAACAAGGCTGAGAGTCACATGCCTTAAACAAGATGATCTATCAAGAAACTTGACTTCACTTTAGTTCTAGATAAACACCCTCAGAACCCTAGCCTCCAGTTTTTCAAAAATTTATTTGAGAGAGTATTTAGAGTATTTGATCCACCAAAATGAATTCTTAGGAGGCCATAATTCATTATATAGTGAGCGGTTTTTAGAGTTTGGGGTGGTAAATCACTATAGGGCCCTTAACTTATAAGTTGGTAAATAACCTTGAGTTAGGGTATGACTCACTTTAGTCGACCGTATCTAGGGTATGAGTGGTACCCTAACTCATACCGTAGGCTTTACGTTAGACTCATACATTGTTCAAGGTAAGGACACACACCCTAGACTAGTATTCAAAGGGAACGACTTGTACTCTTAAGCATACCCTTGACTCATACCAAAAATAGTCCACTCTAAACCAAGAAAACCTTTCATACGACTAAGTTATGTGTGAATTGTACATTAAGATACACACATTAAAGGCCAAGTCATATTATGGATAGTATACTACCCTTTAGACTATTCTTCATAAGAGATGGGGTGGGTAGAAGGGTACAAATCATACGATAGTGTACGACTGATGCATCTAAATCATATCTTTGTCAAAATGCACAATTTATGAGATTTTAAGATGACTTTGCCACCTCTTGTACAATCACATCACAATCCTCAGAATCCATGAGGTAGACTCCAAGATTAGCCAAATAGTGAGTGTATTTTACCAAATCCCACTACTACCAGTCCATATAATATAAGATCCCCATGGACAATCTGCTAAGAACAACAGCAACTACATTAGCTTTACCTGGTTAACAATGGAGGATCATGCCATAGTCCTTTAGTTACTGAAGCCACCTCCTTTGCCTGAGATTCAAATCTTTCTGAGTGAATATTCATTGCAGGCTCTTATGATCAGAATAACTATCTACATGGACTGCATAAAAATAATGTTGTTAGATCTTTTATGTAAACACCACTGCAAGTCCCTCTCGAGATGTATCAACCTTTAACTACCTAGATCCTTTAACTACCTAAAAGCGTATAAAATCACCTTTCTATGCTGCATCAATATGCAACCTAGTCCTACTCGATATGCATAACAATAGTCAACAAAACCATCAGTACCCTCAGTGCAACAACCCGGGACAACACCTAGTCATCATACAGGTGCTTACAACCCCGACGGGCCACAAGCTAACCCATGAATGATGTCTTCTGTGAGCATTGAATAATAATACTATAATTAATATGGAAAATGGGTTGAAATACCATTAGGTTGAAAACATCTAAAATACTGAGAAAATATAATATCCGTAAAACTGAATACTGTCTAAAAATCTAGTCTGAAAAGCCTCTAATTGAATCTGTTTAAAGTGGAGTTGATGGGACAATCACCCAACTAACTCCATCTATTGAACTACTATATCTAATGAAAATATAAAATAATAGAATATCCTTGAATGATGAGGACTCACTGATAAATTTACTACTATTGGTTGAATCTGAATATACTATGCATAGTCGGGAACTTGAGCGTCCGAACCTATGATATAAAACATCATAGCGCAGGAAAATATGCGTCAGTATATGGGAATGTACTGGTATTATAGATAAGGTAAGGATGAATGCAAGGATTCATATGCATAAATAGTAACTAACAGAATGATATAGAGTAACTAAATATAAAGTACATGGATAACTGGAACTACTGTAAATACTGAGTATGTAATACTATGCATATATGTATACTATAATTGAGCTTTTCTGAAGCTAAGTACTAAGTTCTGATGACTGAGTAACTAATATCTTGAGTTATGAATAACTGATTTACTAATACTGATTACTGTGTCTGACAGTCCTAATTCTATAAAATTGAATTGAGTTTTAAACTAGAGACTGCAACAGAAACTTTGGGAGGTAATCATTTAACGGACATGCCCGTCTCGAAGCTAATGTGGGTCCAACCTATAACCCTAGTTGGAAGAGTGATAATACCATGCCATGGGTACTAACACTAGATGTGAGTTAAACCTAACTAGTAGGAAGATATTTTGTCAACCCTTACTAATAGGAATACTCATGAGAGATGTGTCAACCCTTATCTAGAAGGAAGTCATCTCAACCTACGCTGGCTACATAGTTCTCTAACTCAGGGATTGCTACTAAGGGTAAAATCCTACACTAACAAGAATGCCCTCATACCTGGGTTTGCTCGGTGTTGAATCCTACTCCCAACAGAAAGACATTGAACTGATTATACTGAACTGGACTAGATTGATAATGAGTTTTCCTAAGTTTTGTAACTAACTGAGTTCTACTTATTATGACATGACTGATACTATTCTATCACTGACATTGGCTCCAGGTAAACAACTAAATTATCAAGTATTAAATACCCCCAGGACTCGATAGCATGAAAAGTAAAGCAACACATCATCTTAAATAACATAACAATTTTCACTTGGTCGTAATTCATTCATAGAAATATTTCATCAAACACTTGTAATGCATTAACTTGTACATAGATGAGAATACATGTTAACATTTTATAATGGCATTATTTCATTCTCATAGACAATTTATCAAACACATAAAAGAATACATGGTTCATTAAATCATAAACACTTAGGGTTAACATGGTTACAACAATCAACTTGCAAATTGAAGAGTTTATCATTAATATCATGTAATTCAACTCATACTAGAATCAATTGTTGGAACTTGTAATTTAAATCATGGATTAAAACTCAAACAACATCATGAACATGAATTTAATCTTATTCAAACATGGAAATCATAAATCATGAATCTTGTATTTTGAAAAAGGGTTCTTGGACTCCATGAAAGGTAAGGATCCATGGATAAACATCTAACAAATCTTAATTTGAGAGATTCCTTGAGTTCTTGGAGAAATTCTTAGGATTAACCTTGATTCTTGAGAGCTAGGGTTTGTTTTCTTAAGAGAGAATTATCTTTTGATTTTGGGGAAAAGTGAATAATGAAGTGTTTAAATGTTTTTAGGGATTAAATCCCACATCTGAATGAATTAAAATTATGAGGAAAGAATGTTTTAACCCTGGGCGCAACTGGGAAATTTCATGGTGGCTCGACGTGGGGGAATCGCGTTGCCATCTTAGTTATGACCGAAAGTTCACCACGATGTGGTGGTATCACATTGGAACACTGGAAAAGGATAATTCTAAAATTGAGTCTTGGCGTGAAGCGCTAATATCGTAGAGGCTCATTGGCTTTTGATAATTGTCATTTTGGCTGGCACCGCAATGTGCTGATGGCTCAGGTGGTACACTGTCTTACTAAAATGGCCATAACTCTTCACTTGGGTATCTGATTTGGGTGAATTTTATATCGATGGAAACCTTATTCAATTTCCCACACCATAAAAAGTCAAAATATTGAAAAATCCATATGTATATAGGGTTATACATATTTGAGGTAATTTCTTGACAACTTTTGGATGAATATATGCTAGGTAGAAATACAGGGTGTTACACTTTGGTAGAGTCAAGACCGAAGCTAAAGTCAACTTATCCTTCAACTTCTTGAAACTACTTTCAAAAGCATCAAACTACAAGAACTTCACCTTCATCAGAGTCTATTCAAAAGCATCAAACTACAAGAACTTCACCTTCATCAGAGTTTACTTAGTCAATAGGGAAGAAATAGAATAGAAACTCTACACAAACCTTCTATAATAATCGTCTAAACCCGAGAAGCTCCATATATCGATTCGAGTCTTGGGTCTAGGTTATTTATTAACCACTGCAACTTTTTATAGATCCACCACTATCCCTTCAATAAAAACTACATGACCTAAATAGGTCATAACATTTAACCAGAACTTATAATTAGAGGATTTAACATACAATTGTTCGTCCTTAAGGGTCTGCAATACTAAATGAAAGTGATCGTCATGACCGGCCTCGCTATTTAAATATACCAAAATATCATCAATAAATATAATCATGAACAAATCCAAGAACTAATTGAATACCCAATTCATAAGATCCATAAATGCTACCGGGGCATTAGTCAAATCAAAAGACATTACCAAAAACTCAAAATGACTATATCAGGTTTGAAAGGTCGTCTTAGGGATATCCACTTCCCTAATCTTCAATTGATGATACCTAGACTGAAGATCAATCTTGGAGAAATACTTAGCACTAGAAAACTGGTCAAACAAATCATCAATTCTAGGAATATGATACTTATTCTTCACCATCAACTTATTCAATTTCCGATAATCAATACACTTACACACTAAAAGAGTAAGGGCACCCTATGGAGACATACTAGAATGGATAAAAACCTTATTAAGGAGATCTTTCAAATACTTCTTAAGCTTATTCAACTTAGCTGGAGCAATTCTATAGGAAGGGATAGAGATAGGATGAGTGTCAGAATGAAGATCAATCCCAAATTCAATTTTTCTATCGGAAGGAACACCAGGAAGATCACCAGGGAATACCTCAGGAAACTCACAGACGATAGGGGCAGATTGCAAAAAGGGACCCTCAAATCTTGAATCCTTAACATGTACTAAATGATAGAGAAACCCCTTAGAAATCAATTTTACGGATCTAAGATTTGAAATAAACCTTCCCTTAGCACTAGGGAATTACCTTCCTATTCAATCATAATTTTATTATGGAAGTGGAAATTGACCCTTTTAGTTCGATAATCAAGTAATGCATAGTACGAATATAACCAATCCATCCCTAAAATAACATCAAAGTCTATCATGTCCAATTGTATTATATTTACCAAGGTCTCCCTACCATAGATAGATATCACACAACCCCTATAGACCCTTCTAGCCTCGATGGAATCACCCACTAGGGTAGACACAGAAAAAGGGTATGAAATATACTCAGAATCAAAACCAAAATGAATAGACATATTAGGGGTATATACATCATGAGAGAAAATCTTGAGTGTACCGGTAATGATATTGGGTGATGCCTCTGAATACTAGTGGGTCGCAAGCGCATAAAGATAATTTTGACCAGTGCTAGAGCCAGAAGTAGAAGTAGCACCCTTTGGTTCCAAAGTTGATAAAGTATAAACATAGATCTTATTTTCCCCAGAAGCAACTCTAGAAGGACAATCCCTCCACATATGACAAAGCTAACCATATTTAAAGCACTTATTCCTCTCTTCTTCACAAATACCACGATGCACTTAACCATAAATTCTAAGAAATATATGATAGAGTTGATTGAATCCCACTAACCTATGGCTAGGCACCCTTCGCCTTGGAACCAACACTATTATGAAATCGATGATCACCTAAAGACATCGGATAAGGAGCACTAGTTATAGAGTAAGAACCAAAATATCCCCACTTTTTTAGAAGAACCAAAATATCCCCACTTTTTTAGACCATTTTCCATTGTCTTTACTAATCTGCTACTGACTACCACCATGATCTAAATACCAAAACTTCTTATTCTACCTTTCATTCATCTTAGCTTGCTTCTTCTTGTCATATTTGACTTGTTGCATATACACCACACGTATAGAAATGTCCATGTACTTATTCAACAATGTATCCTTGCTTTTCAAAATAAACTCACGAGACAACCTAGAAGAAAACTTCCTCATTTTAGCCCTCATTCTATGCACTAATTCAGGAGAATATAGCGATAGTTGATAAAACTTTAAGGAAAACTTCTTTACTATTATCTTGCCTTTCTTCAAGTTCATGAATACCTCAACCTTCGCCTCCTACAACTCTTGAGGAAAGAAGAAATTAAGAGAAGCACTAGAGAAGTCATCCTATAAACTGACCCAGCATCATCACCCCTAGAATGATCCTATTCCTCCTAAACTGATACACCATATCCTTCAACTGATTGGCGGCGAACTCCACACCCTTAACCTCAGTAGCATGCATTATACAAAAAATCTTTATTGTCTTACCAATGAAATTTTGAGGATCTTTCTTAATTTTATAACTTGTGAAAGTAAGAGGACTCAACCTCATAAATTGGTCAACTCTAGTGACCTCAAACGATGGAGCAACAGAAGCAACACTCTTAGTCTGGGAGGCCACCAACTAGGTAATCAACTGAATCGACTGACGAAACTCATTATTAGACACATAAGCATGAGGGGTCCAAGAAGGGATAGGGGAATTGGTGGAACTCCACTAGGGCAATAATAAGCAATATCTCTAGACCAAGTTTGAACTCTTTGAGTAGGACGAACTTCATCCACATTGTCCTCAGACGGGACAAAAGAGTTTCCACGAGCATTAGATCTTCTAGGAGGCATGATCTTAAAAGCAAACATATGGGGACTCAATAGCACGAAATACAACAACAAGAAAATGATAAATTCATAAATGCCTTATAGCCTTTCCATTATAGATGTGGCATGCTACATACCTAAAAATGAGACTCTACTTAACATAGCTTGGTGGACACCAAATGACACCAAACCTAGGCTCTTATACGAATTTGGTCATAACCCAAACCAGGGCCTTGTTGTAATAGGTATCTCCAATCAATGATGAACTAGAGACCACTTCGTAAACCTAACCAAATAACTTACATTGCCCAACAATGGATGTAATTCAAACATATAACAAGATATAAAAAGATAAATTTAAAGAATAAATGTTATATCTATAAATCATAATCGACAATCGAACAAATAAATCCAACCAACATTACCTAAGTCCACAGTACTCCAACAAAGCCTCTATGCAAAAAAACCAAAACCAGTTTTCATCGGGATATGCCCCCAACTCTGACAATGACAATGATAATATTAATGATAATGAAAACTATCAATTCAAATCTAAGAATGGAAACTTATGAAATTCCTAAGCCTTTAGGACAATTGAAGCTCACCACTTCAGCACAATAGAACAACAGATCAAGCCAATCGACCTAACTCTATGCCAAAAAAGTGAAAGTATCTTTGGTACCTCTATCACCTGAGGATATAACATCTAAAAATAGTTAGTAGGTTAAACACTAGAATGTAGGGATAGGGGATAAAATAATGTCAAATAAAATTATTTCAATACTATATGAATGATATCATAACATATACATAAGTAATATGCTTGGATAGGGAATAAGGCTTAGCATGAACTTTAAAACTTTAGTATGGATTTGTGTTGCTCAACATAACATTAGAAGGCACCCATGGGATATAAGGTCCCAACTTTTCCCTAGTTGGAAGGGCCTCAGTATGTGTAGCCATATGAACTAGAGGATATACATATGCACCATAGGGGACTCAAACCTCTCGGCATATTAAGGTGACATAAGCACCCAAATAATGTAATATAATATGAGGGATTCTAACCTTCTAATCATATAGTAATAATAAAGGGGAATTGAACCACCCAGTTATGTAGACCCTCACATCAACAACCACTACTTCCAGTATTGGTCCATTAGGACCTCTATTTTTACAACTCAGCTACACAATTCTCGTTTAGATTGCAATTAAAATATTTATCACACATTCATATTAATGGAACCATATTACACATTGAGGCATACATTATTGTTATCATCATACCAATAACACTTGCAAGGTATAACAACATACCAAACCAATTATCATTATTTGAGAGAATTCAGAACCCCTTAATTTAATTAAACTTTAGCATGGGGAATTACATAACCCTGAAAGGTTCAATTCAAAGACAATATGCTTTATTAACTTTTCACATTATGCAATAGTTTAAGAGTAGTTCAAGATGCATACTTATTATATTCAAAACCAAATTCATAATCTAAGGTTGAGGTCATACCCACTTCAAAAGTTACAAGTTTGAAGAAATCAAAATCCTCTTGTTTAGTCACCTTACCCAAGCATCACACAAATTTTAAAACATAATTAAATCATGAACAAATATTTGTAAATCAAGGGAAACATTATTCAATAACAAGAATTCAAAAAGTCTCAACCTATGTTCCAAAACCATCATTAATACCATATAAAAAACAATTAAACATATCCATTTAAAAAATTAGCTAGAAGAGTAACATATCTAAGATACCAAGTTTTATGGAGAGAATTTAACCCTTCATCCCTTGGATGACCAACTTTTTAGAAACCCTAACTATCTTTCTTGAGGAGATTTAGATAGAATAAAGAGAGTCTTTGATGATTTAAAGCATGCAAATAATGCCCCAAAAGTTTTTTATGGATGTGGGGTCTAAGTGGCTAAACTGGGAATGTCCAAAGTAGCCTCAACTTAAAAGCTAGAATAGTGTCGCCAGTTACTATCGGTTACCCGGTGACTTATAACCATACCTTATGACTCATCACTATAAGTCATAACAAAGACAATGTCAGGGGGCACCCATGTTGTTAACCCTAAAAATTATATCATACGACTTGTATCATAACCCTACAACTCGTAGGGTCAAAGTAGTTTCCAAGATAGAACAATTTGGGTGTTGCACTAGGCATCCTAGGATTTGCACCAAATGACTCATAATAAGTCCTCATGACTTTTAGTGAGCCACCCATAATCAGAATAGAACTTAGCCATAAACATACTTTTTAGGATACAATTGGGTCCATCGAACCCGTCAAGGCTCCTTACAACTTGTAAGGAAGAGTCGTACCTAGGAAAGTGAGGATAAAATTACATAAATTTTCAAGGGCCAAAATCTACAGTGTTATACTTATATTGTAGGAGTGTTACAATTAAGTGTAGTGCTTGGGAAAGACCTTTACCTTAATACTATTGGTGGATTATTATAGATCTTGAAATTAATCTAGATACCTTACCTAGTCTCAAGTAAAAGCTAGACATATAATGTATATTTGGGAATTAGAAGAAGGTTCTTGATCCACCTTATATTTGGATTTATGTAGTCCTCTTGATACCTTAGACGCTTACTAAAGGCCTTGGGAATACTCCCTTGGAAGCATGTTAGCTAATCATTGTAAATGGATTATGGTTATTGTGATGATGATGATGATACTCGGCTAAGATGGAGATCTATGATGATATACCTATCTACATTAGAGGATGATTATTTTATTTGCCTATTTGTACATCTATCGATTCAAGTCTTGCTATCCCTATGTATGATAATTTTATACTTATATATATGTATGTATATATCCATGTTTATGATATGGATGTAATATGACATTAGGATGCCAGATATAGTCCACTAATATTGAATGACTATGAAGTGGTACATTTAATCATTAATTATAAATGAGGATTTGTGATGGATATTATTTAAGTGAATAATCAAGACTAGTTGGTAAGCTGGAAACTAGTTGTAAAATAAGGATTAACTTATTATGTAATACTAGTTATATATAATGGTTAGTAAAGGAATATTGGCTACTAATATGATTATATGGTTAATAGTTGTCTAATAAATGAATATGTTTATATGATTTCTAGGGATCTAATGGACTAGTTAATGATCCTTGTTTAGCTAATGAATAATGGCTAATGGGTAGTAATGTTAAAGGGGCTAATACTGGTAATAGTATGGATTATGGTTATATGGTCAATGTTTGTAACTAATGAAAGTTCTGTAAAATGTATGATTGATCATAAATGCGAAATATGGTTGAATAATAATGAGATTTGGATATATTTTTGGTTAAATGCCTTATTATTATTTCTTTTAGGTGTACTCTTTAGTGGTATGAGAGGCTGCGATGAGTTATTTATTTTACACACCAGTTGGCATATGGGAGCCAACTTTGTACTTGTATTTGCTTGTGGTTAAACTTTATGATTTGTTATGTTTCCGAATCGCCCATTACTTATGCACGACGGTATTGCCATTTGATGATGCCTTATGTTATACTATTATTCTAATTTAATTACTTGTCGTATACAGTGATGATGGAGATGATTCAATTTTAATTTTGAACCTTGACTTAGTTATGACTATCTTGTATTATATCTTCTTTATGTCATAACTTAGCTCAGTCAGCCAATGATGACTATTGAGTACCCATTATTTTGGTACTCATACTACACTTTTGAACATTTTTGGTGTAGATTTGAGTACTAGCAACTGTCATTGATTGTTGCTGATGTGGTAATTGATTTCTAGAGATAAGGTGAGCTCATAGAGCTTGAGTCATCCATTTTCCCTTTATCTTTTATATTAAGTCTTTAGTATTCGAGATAGATGCATTGACTATATTCTAAGTCCTTTAGGTTGTACTATTGACATTAGATGCTCTTATAATGTCTCTACAAGGTCATGGGATTTGTATCTTATCATGTTTGTTTATCTATTTAGAGCATATTTTATATTTTAACTTGAGTTTATTAATTTTGTTCAATGATAGGCATTTTCTACTAAATTAACATATTGCATTAACTTTGGTTTATGGTGATGGCTTACTTACTAGCAGGGTTTAGTTTAGGCCATCATGATTCATAAATTGGTATTAGAGACTAGGTTTCATGGTATTATTGGTATAAGAGCAAGTGTCTATTAGAGTCTTGTGGATCACAATACTGATGTTTGTTTCTTATCTTTAGTAGGCTATGGGACATTCTTAGGAGTTCTTTAATTCTTTCACTAATATTATACAAAGAGTTTGATTTGGTTCAAAGAAGTATTCTTTTGACTTTACTCTTTTGTATATGGCCAGGACACGTGCTACCACCATATGAGATGAAGGCCCCAAGACCAAGTTTGAGGATCTTACTCCTATTTATAGATGACCTAGAGGTCGAGGATAACCTCATGATATTTCCCCAGCTAGGAGACAAAATAGGCCACCTTCCCTAGACCCTATTCTTATACTTGAGCCAATAATTCTTCTACCATAGCTAGTCGTAGGACAGAAGCAACCCAAGCTCTATCTTGTTTTATTCCCTTTTCATTTCTTAAAGATGTGTCTATTTCTCTTTTTGGGATTATTAGTGGTGTATCATCTGATAGAGCATAATCAACTAATTAGATTGCTACTGAGGCAAGGGAATACCTTATGGTTATGGCTTCTAGAGTTAAGGTTCCACCTGTGCTAATAGTTTTTTAGCCGGTAGCTTCTCAGCCCATTTTGACCCATCCTATTATGTCATCTGTGGAGGAGAAAATTTTGGGGAGATTACTGAGGTTAGCTCTACCTAGATTTTCTAGTTCTCCAAGAGAGGATGCATATGAGTTTCGAATTTCTTGTGAAGATAGGCTTAGTGTTTTAGGCCTTATTGAGACTCATGGTGTGTATTACACTATATTTTAGTTTTATTTGTCTACTCGTTATTGATGAAGAGGTTATATGGATTCTAGACCAGCTGGATTTCTCCCTTATCTTGGACACAGTTATCTAAGATATTCTTAGAGAAGTATATGTTGCACAAAATTAGAGATCGACTAAGTGATTAGTTCTCTAGATTGGAGCAGGTCTCTATGATAGTTGCTGAGTGTGAGGACTATTTCTATGAGTTGGCCAGGTATACAACTAGTATTTTAGATATTAAGTATAAGAGAGTTTTCTTCTTGTTATAGGGTTGAGACTCCCTATTCATTTGGCTACTGAGAGTTTAGTTGTTATAGGTTGGACATTTACTGAGGTTTCAGATTATGCTAGGGTAATCGAGGAGATGCACCATGAAATTCATGAGGGTCGTGATAAGATTCCTAGTTTTCAAGGTAGATTTAGAGAGACATATTTTTGTTCCTAATTTAGATATGGTAGTTTTCTTGTTGGGTATTTTTCACATCTGACTTCTTAACCTTAAAGTTATCTTAGTCGGCCAGTTTATAAAGCTCTTTAGATTACTGACAGAGGCCAGTCTGGTGCTAGTGGTTTCCCTAGTAAGGGTAGTTATTAGTACTTGAGAGATTCATATTCGAGTTATTCTATATGTGGTGGTTATTCCATGTGAGTAAGATCTATTAGTACTGGTTCTTCCTACATTTTTAGTTTTACTTGTGGACTCCCTAGTCGTTATTTAGGTAATTTCCCTAGTCGTGGGGTGATAATTATTTAAGACCAGAGTGGCTCCCCTATTTGAGTAGTTCATTCCTCATGTAGAGGTGGTTCTTATAGTCATAGGGGTAGTTTCCTGGGTACTGGGGAAGGTTCTCAAAAAGGTAGGATAAGAGGCCGATCAGGTGCCCAACCAGGTGGTAGGCGTGGTTAGTTATATCTAGTACTTTCTATACTCGAGGCTGAGACTTCCGATGTTGTAGTTATAGGTACAATATAGGTGTGTCACAATTTGTCTCTAGCTTTATTTGATCTTACATCTACTTATTCTTATATATCTACTTATTATGTAACACAGTTGCAGTTGATTAGTGATTTATTATCTATGGATTTGCACATATCTACTCTCGTAGGTGATTTTTTAGTAGTGGATCAAGTATTTAGATTATGTATTGTGACAGTTAGTGATGTTTATATTTGTGTTTATCTTATTATTCTGGATATGCTGGATTTTGATGTAATTCTAGGCATGGACTGGTTATCCCACTATCATGTGATCATGTATTATTTTACAAAGACAATTACCTTATCCATATCTTGGTACTCCCAGTTGTGTTGCAGGGAGTGGTAAGCCACGAGCTAAAGGGGATTATCTCTTATATTCATGCTAGGACGCTTATTTCAAAGGGTTGTAATTTTTATCTAGATTATAGTTGTGATACTCATATAGAGAGTCTATCGCTTAACTCTATTCCTTTTTTATGAGTGGACTTCTTTGTTCCCTATCGGCCTGCCTAGTACTCACCCTATCTATGAGATTGACTTTGCTATTGACCTCGAGCTTGGCATCTAATCTAATTCAATAGCACCTTACCGTATAGCTCCTACATAGCTTAAGAATCTGAATTCTCAACTTTAGGATCTTCATGGTAAGGCTTTGAAGCGAGTCCCCATATTGAGCTCCTATATTGTTTGTAAAGAATAAGAATGGTTCTACGCATATGTGCATTGATTATAGGCAACTTAAGAAGGTGGCAATAAAGAATCGTTATCTTCTTACATGGATTGATGATTTGTTTGACCAGCTTCATGGTGTAGCAAAGTTTTGTAAGATTGATTTATGGTATTGTTACCATTAGTTGAGGATTGGTGCTGAGGATGTCCCAAAGACAGCTTTTAGGACCCGTGATGGTCATTATAAGTTCTTAGTGATGTCTTTTGGGTTGCCTAATGCCTACTTGCATTAATGTATTTTGATGAATCAAATATTCAAGCCTTATTTAGACTCCTTCATGATTGTATTCATTGATGATATTTTTGTGTATTTGAGGAGTACTGAGGAGCATGCCCCATTTTGGAGGATCATGCTCCAGACATTTAGAGATTATTTGTATTTGGCCCAGTTCTCTAAGCATGAGCTTTTGATTGAGTCAGTGACATTACTTGGCCATATGGTGATGGGGCTAGACCTGCATCTTTGACTGATGGTTGTAGCTTCATTAGTTTGGTCGATTATTATAGATGCTTAATTGAGGGCTTTGCTACTAGTTCAACCGCGATGACTAGATTAACTTAGAAGGAGGTTCCTTTTCAATGGTTCAAGGAGTGTGAGTCGAGATTTTGAAAGCTCAAGGATTTTCTTACTTCAACTCCTATCTTAGCGCTTCCTGTTGAGGGTAAAAGATTCAATGTGTTTTGTGATGCTTTGGGTGTTGTTCTTGGTTGTGTCTTGATGCAGCAGGGTCGTGTTATTGCTTTTGCTTTTAGAAAACTTAAGGTGCATGAGTGCAACTACCCGCTCATGATTTAGAGTTGGCGGCGATATTATTTGTGGTTAAGATTCATAGGCATTATCTTTATGAGGTGTATTGTGAGATTTTCACCAATCAACGCGGTCTTTAGCATCTTATGAACTAGCGAGAGCTTAATTCTTGACAAAGTATATGGATGAAGTTGCTTAAGAACTATGATATTTCCATCTTGTATGATTCGGGTAAGGAAAATATAGTAGTCGATGCCTTGATTTGCAAGGTAGTACGTATGGGTAGTTTAACTTTCATATAAGTTTCTCAAAGGCCTTTGGCATGGGACATTCATTCCTTAGCCAATTTTATAGTTCTCTATGATATTTTAGATCCTAGGAGGATTTTTAGTAGTGTGCAGGCAAGGTTCTCACTATATGAGTAGGTTTACGATTATTAATATGAGGATAACAAGCTTTGTTCCTTCGTGATCAGGTGCTGAGTGATGACTCCAAGAGGCACACTATTGATTCATAGGGTATTTTGAGGTTTGATAAACGTATTTGTTTTCTCAGATTGATGAATTGATTCATTAGATAATGTATGAGTCTCATAGCTCTAGATATTCCATTCACCCTGATACAGCCAAGATGTATAGATATTTGAGGCAGTAATATTGGTGGAGTACCATGAAGAGATATATTGTAGGTTTGTAGTTCGTTGGCCTATGTTGTTAGTAGGTATAGTTTGAAAGTCAATGTCCTAGTAGTTTGACTCAGAGGTTGCCCATTCCCGAGTAAAAATGGGAATAGATTATTATGGACTTCATTAGTGGGTTATCTCATACTTCTCATGGTTCTGATGACATTTAGGTGATTGTGGATCATTTGATTAAGTTAGCACACTTCATTTCTATTTAGATAACCTTTAGTGTTGTCTATGTTTGGGAGATAGTCTATTTGCATGGGGTTCCTATTTCTATTATTTAAGACCATAGCTCTGTGTTCACTTTAAGGTTTTAGAGAAAATTTCAAGAGGAGTTGGGTACTTAAGTGGATTTAAGGGATTCTCAAAAACACCTTATGTATGCACTCCGCAAGAATGAAGAGTTGGAAAGAGACATAGTCTTTTTATGAGAAGAGAATAATAAATATCTTAAATGGACTACATCATCAAGTAACCTTTCTAACTTAACCAATGAAGATGCTGATAATTGAAAAAGGTTTTGGTTAACAAGAAAAAACTCAACTTACTGGGTCTCATAGAAAGGTTGATCCTGATGCTAGAAACAAAGTCCACCAGTCTCTATGTACTTATTGTGGAAGAGATAGGCATATGAAGGAAAATTTTCAAAGATGGATTAGAGCTAAAATCAATTGTTTTAGAGATGTTCAGCAACCAAAACCACATCCTATGAAGTTTAAGCCACTACAAATTGTGAAGAGGAAGCTGTCACTGCCTAAATGGGCCAAGAAGGTTTGCATCACAAGATTTTGTTCTTACTGGGAACTCAAGATCAAGTGGGTTCCTAAATCCAATAAGTAATCATGGTTCCAAGTGTGAAAAAGGGATTATAGTCAGGAATTGTTGTTGATAATATATGTTCTAAGCTCAATATTGTAAGATCTGACTGGATTTTCTCTCTCAAGATATTTCAAGGTGGAAGTGTCTCATTTTAAAATAGTTGATCTCAAGGGACCTGATCCCAAAGGAGTTCATGTTAAAAGAAGAAACTTGCAGCAATATGAGTGAAGTAAAGTCTAGGACCTAGTCCTTATACCTATTCAAAAAGAGAAAATTAAGACTAAGCTTGATCAAAATACCCTGATCTAACATCTGAGTCAGTGTAACTCCCCAAAATTTGCTATGTCAAGGAGATATATATCCATTATAGATTAGGTTCATGTTAATCTAACTTAGTATCATACATTTGATAGTATATACCCATGGGGACACCTTTGGTTGAAAATAGTTGAAGAAAATACAAGCTAAAAATTCACTCAAGAAATATAGGGGCCTGGTCTAATCTTTCAGGTGAGTACCAAAATAATGTTCCTTAAAATTTTATAAAATTTCTATTTAGAAAGGCCACATGTCCAATCCTATATGAAAAAAATCTATGATTTAGTTCAAATGTGAAGATTCACACCATTGTCATCAGACATGTCTATTCATAAAGGTATCTCTTAATGTCCAATGATCATCTCTATAATTATAAATTCAAATCATCTCATTTCATTCTCTTCTCAATTAACTTAGAACATTCTTTCCTTCTTTAATCAAAAGTAGTCATTCTTTTCTCTTTTCTCAAAAAAGTTTGAAATATCTGTAATTCCATCATCTTCAACCGCCATGAAAGAATTTTCGACTGATTATCCTCAAGGGTCACAAAGTGCTTTACCCATCAGTCCTTCTTTGAAGATTTCTGAAACCATTAGTGAAACCATTCCAGTCGAACCTCTAGGCTCCAGTGTAAATCCGGATGAGTTAGTCTTGGAAGTTGACTTAAACAAAGGCTTTAGTTCTATAATTGATCAAGAGATTCCTCAATTTAAAGGACCTTTTTCCTTAGAAAAACCAAAGTCCTCCAATGTTCAAGAATCCATGTTCCCTCTAAGGAATTGAAAGGTACTAAGATTTAAGAAAATTTACAAATATCTGGTTGTCCTACCCCTGGAGTCAAACCCCATATTTTCCCAAATGGTTAATGAAGAGAACTCTATAAAGAAGTTTGATTCTTTCAGCAGCGTAAATTGGGTAACTAAGAATTTACTCTTGCTTGCACATGATTCCAAAGAAGGTTCATCTTGTGCAGAGGAGAAAATAGAAGGAGAAAAATATGATTTAACAAAGGATGGGGAATTTATCTTACCTACAAATGAGAAAGATAAAGAGGATGAACAACCTCTAATTTAGAAAATGAAGAAGCTAAAAGACAGTAAAGGAAAAGAGAAAATGATTGACTTTGGTGCATAGTTCACAAGATCTTACTCCACTAGAGGGTTTGAAATGAAGGTGCTAGTAGTTGTAATGAAGGAAAGTTAGTCTTCGATGACTAAGAAAAGATGACTTAGGAAATCTACTATGGAGGATGAATAAAATCTTTAAGTTGTAAAGGTTAGAGAAGATAAGGACACTGATTCTTATTTTCTTATTGTAATTTAGAAGAAAAGACAAAAAGTTTATGATGCTAAGAGGATCAGGTTCTCTGATCCAAAGTCTGGCAATTCTATTGTAAGTAAAAAGAAATATATTGTTGTCAAAAGAAAGAAATTATTTAAGGAAACTGGTCCTACAAAGAGAAAAACTAATGTAAATAGAGAGCAAGTAATTATCCCAAGAGAATAAGAAGAGAGGAATAAAAGAAATACATCTGGAGAAAGAAGGATTGGAAGCCTAAAAACACAAAAGTTGCTATTAGGAAGAGTGTGCGATCCCAAAATATACGAGAAACTTGGGATGGTAAAGTTGGTAGAATATGTGAAGCACCAAAGATGGTTGCATCTATTTGAAGAAGATACACTAGTGGTTTTTGAAAAAAAAATGTTGGAGAATTCTATTATTCAATAGATTTCTAAGAAGATGGATTGAGTGTATATGCACTGGTGTAAGGAATAGAAAAAAGATTGGATTAAAAAACCTTGGGAGGAATATTTGATTTACATATTATGGGTTTGAGAACTGTTTTGAAGAAACAACCCACAATCGAGTTCATGATTGAACAATCAAAAGTGGGTGGGACTTCAATAGTTGGGGTTAAAAAGAAATTTCACAAGTTAGTTTTAGTTGGTATTTAAATTTTTGAAAAAAGTTCTCTTGCCTAGATTAGAAAAGAGGACTATTGTACCTGGTGCTAACTTGTTCTTAATAAAATTCTTGAGTAAGTTTGAGTTGATAAGGTTTTCTGCTCTTATGATTGAGCACCTAAAGAAGTTGATTTATGTGAAGGAAATAAAAGATGGAATACTATATTGGTATTTCCTAAATAAAGTTTTTAAGTATAATGGAGTAACTAAGACAAAGGGAACCCATGGAATTGTAAAACAAAAGTTCAGCATGACAACTTTGGTGAAGAATGAATGCATTGAAGGGTAAATGGGAATAATATCTCAAGTTTCTTAACTTTTGTCTATGTAAGCAAGTTTAAACAAGGAAATGGAGGACTTAAGGATCAAATTAGCTACAAAGGATACTAAGATAGTTCACCTAAAATTACAGAATCAAAAGTTTTCTTCTGAGGGATCTGGTGCCAATAAAGAACTTGCAATAAAAAATGTAAAGCTCAATGGCAAAATTACAGAATTTACTAGGGATATCCAAGGACTGAATACAAAATTAAAAACTCTTACCAAAAAGTTGTTGGATGCCCATGCTGCTAAAAATGCATGACTAGAAATGTTAATTAAATCCTACTCCCCTAAACCCCCTTCAACCTGAATTCGATTGTGTTAGTCTCTTGAGTCAGTTTACAGTTCCTATTCCTATAGTAGCCTTTGAAAATAGTTGTTTTATATTTTTTTTGTATATTTTACATGTACTGATCTTACTGGATAATGAATGAATTTCAGCTTAAGTGCCTTATCTGTTTTCTTTATTTTAAAGTTGTTTCTCATATTAGTGTTACCTAGTGACAAGAAATTAAATAACCTATTCTAATCTTTACTCTTGGTTTAATGTTTTGACCATTTAATTATTCCAAAAGAGGGAATACTAATTTCATGATTTGAGCACCTAGTACCAAGTGTGCTGGCATAATGATTGGGGAAAGTATGGCATAGGGACAGGAGTAAGTATGTGAATGCACTAAATGACCAATAGTGCATAAAGAAAAGGGAAAGTAATTAAAGTGTAATTACAATTGACAATAAGGATCCAGGTCCTTAAGTTGTGGAAACATGGTCTTTCATGATAGTGGGAACGTTTATCTTTAGTAGTTGTAACTAGAATGATTAAATATGATGAATAAGTATTGATACTCAAAATTCTGTGGCTGGTTTGTCATCATAAAAAAGGGAAAAATTGTTGTATCTTATTTTTATGATGAGCAACTCACTTCAAGGGACCTGGTCCCTAGATATTCAAAGGCAACAGTACAACTAGAACACGTCTGCACGGTTTTGTCCTCTTGTGTAACAAACTGTGCAGGTGGTATTTATACTATTTGAGACACTTGGTCTAATAGAATTTCAACCATAATCATCACTCAACTATAGAAGAAAAAGAATGCTTCTTTAACAAGTAGTTTTTGGAAATTTAAAAATTAATAAGTAAGAGAAAGGCAAAAACTCAGTCTTCGTCATTACTAAAGTAAAAACCCAAGTTCTTATTTCTTCGATACATAAAAGAGTGAATGTTCTTGAGTGAATTTTTAATTGAAATAGAATTACTCAAGTTATAAGACTAATGATCTTTTCTTGTTGCTTTGAGAGTTCTTAGGTATAGTTGCCTAAGTCCAAAAGTGGTTAGAGTTAACCAGTGTTGAGAGAGTCTGGGCAGAGTTGTCGAGTTGAGATTGTAGTAGAGTTACTACATACTGGATAAGCCTAGAGCTTGGTTCATTAAAGTGTGTAATAAGGAGTTTGATTATAGTAGATTTCTGAGGTATTTGTGAGGGAAAGCCATGGTTTCCTCCTGGAGTAAGGGGATTTTCACATTAAATTTTATTTTTTAAGGTTCCTACATTGTGTTAAACTCTTGGTTGATTTACTGTGTTTTTGCCTATGACCAATTCTGTGGGACCTAATCCCTCACTGTGTGGTGCAACCCCCAAGGTTTCAACTATCAAGGTACGCTAGGTTTTATCACTTGTTAAATTGAGCTACTTTATAGTATGTTTATGATATTGTGTTAGATTTGGGATGGTTTTTAGGTATTGGTGAGATAAATTTCCATACTTTAATTAGTTTGACCGTTTAAGCTATTTTAGATACTATTTTGTGAATGATTAGCCTAGTTATTTGTATATTAGGCGAAATTACTTTGTAGGCTCTTGTTTAGGATGGAAATACCTTAGTTTCTCAATTAATGAGGAGATTTCCTTGATCACTCAAGTTTAGGATAAAACTTACCCAAATTTCCACAACCTTAGGTGGAATTAACTTAGTTGATATACATGAGGAGAAATAGTTGATTTAGATACCTTACCCAACTCCGGAGTCGATATTTCTTGGTAAATGATTTTGGGGATTTAAAGGTGGGCTCGTCGACCCACCATAGGACAAGATTTGTGACAATTATAGAAGAGTTTTTATATGCTTGTATTTATGTATAAAATACCTATTGTTGTGGTATTAATATGCCTTGATACTTAATGGTTATGATGGGTGATATTTGAAGTAGTGCTTAATGATTTTACAAAGAATGAATCATTATTTAAGCTTATGATGAGCTATAGAATATTATCTTGATTAGGATACCACATATACTATTGAATAAGACCTTGATTATGATATTGACTAATCCATAAATTATGCTATTGATTTAGCTGACGAATAAGATATTAACTATGCTAGTGATCATGCTTATCGCTATATTAGCATTTACGCTATTGTTCATGCTGGAGGTAATTATTATTGACTACATAGGAAATTAAGTTATTTATTATTATATGAATAAGCTATAGATTATGCCATGAATTAGCTATTGATCAAGTTATTGATATGCTCTAATTAAAAAATGATAAGCTATCTATTATGCTAATGGTAAGCCATTAATTAGGCTATTGATAAGTTATGGCCTATGCCTTAGATAATGCATCTTGATTATGTTAGTTATCATGTTTATTGTTATATTATCGAATATGTTATGGATTATGCTAAAGAGCATGCTTATTGACTATATTAGTGATTATGCAATTGATTATGCTAAAGATCATGCTTATTTACTATATTGAAAATCATTCTATTAATTATGCTAGAGCTCACGATTTCGGCTAGGATTATAAATAGTGTTAATATACTATGTTAATGGTTATGCTATTAAATAGTCTAATGATTATGCTTTTGTCCATGATAATGATGATATGATTACCGGTATAACTTCAGATATTACTTATGCCATGAACTATACAAATACTGGTCAAGTCTGAATAGTGATGATGATATTGATTATTTATAGCTAGTAGAAGTTTGGAATATGTAAACGATAATGATAATGATATCAATTATTTATACCTAGTAGAAGTCAAGTTGATGTCTATAATATTGATGATGATATCGATTATTTATACCAGGTAGAAATCTGTAAGATGGCTATGACATTGATGATGATATTTTTGAGGATATTGTTGATTATCCATACCAATTTGAGTTCATATATACACACACACATACATATTACCATGACATCATACTTATTATGTTATGACAATATCAGGGTGTGAGATTGATGATAGTAATTCTAGCTAAGTATTCGAGAAAATAGTTATAATGTGGTATGATATGAATGGATTTGCCATGAACCAAATTCTCAGGTCGTGATGGTGCCTACTATAATCCACAGTATGCAAGCCAACCACTTAGTCCTAGACGGCTAGTAATAGATTACCCAAATATAAATAGATGGGAATGTAGAATAGATGAAATAAGAGAATCAAATATATAATGAAGTCCCAAAACCTGGTGGTATCAATACTAGAGCTTCTAATATAACAAGAGTACAAATGTGAAATATCAAAGGAATTACAATGATACAGCTTATCTCGAATACAACATAGATACTAGTCTAATACATGAGAGAGAGAGATTAGCAATACTATAGGTTATATGTCATGACTCTGAGGAATATCATTTCTATAGGCCATATAACACAATTTGGGGAAAGCCATCACAAATTACCAAGCCACGAAGTAAACTTACTCTAAAGGTACACTAGTCTCTACAAGGCCTTACATCCATAACTAAGTCTACCAGGTCTATTATAAGTCTTGGCCTCAGTAGACTGGACGATCCCACTCCTAATCCTTAATTTCCATCTTTAGGCTTCTATGTACCAAACTTGGCTAAGGTTTCTATTTTAACTTCTAGATGTCAAGTAATTTATGACCAATGCCATGATAGGAATTTTGTCTAGAAACAACGACATTTAAGTTAACTCTACCAAAATACGGTTTCAAGATCACCAAGAAACTTATATAAGTTTAATCATACTAACCATGTTTCAAACATTTAAACACATCCCAAACTTAGCATTACATCATATCCATTCAGCAAATTAGTCCAATCTAGGGAGAGGGCAATGGGATTCGAAAAGAGTGTTCCACATTTCAACTTACGGGTCAAAACCCTCATCTAATACCCAAACTTCGATATTCAATACTAAGTAATTCTACCCACAATAAATATTCACATTCATATCTACACGCAATATATAATATGCATCATCTTATGAATAAGTATAGCGAAAAGCCTATCTTAATGCCAAACTGTAAATCGTTACAGCATTCCCCAAAAGCTCATCTTTATTTCACAATACAAAAATGCCATTAAACTATCGTCTCATTAATACGAGAATAATGATACTCATGTTGCACCATTGTGATTCGGATCTAAAAATGACACCGAAACTCCCTAGTAGGATCTACTTATGGAAATACCATTTCTGAGGTCAACCCAACGTTTATACTTGACAAAGAATCTTAACCCTCACAAAATAGGTGAAAACAAAGATAACTTAGTGCTAAAATCAAGCCCTAATCTAACATGGGGTTTGGGGTCAAGAACCTAGAATTTCATCTAAAAAGTGATGAAATCATAACTTAATTAGGATGATAATCATAACAAAAGATGTTTAGCAAGCATTCAAGAAACCCACAAGACTCAATTTTGAGTTATCACATTTATTTAGGGTTCTTGGCTCTTTAAAATGAAAAGAAAATGACAAAATTCACAACATTGGGATTCATTTATAGCCCCTTCAGGTACAGAGTTATCACTATCATAGTTGAATCGTGATTGCACTATTGAGATTGCAATAGGTCCTTGTGCAATCCCACTTAAACCAATACTAGCAAGGTCAAAAACTTATTTTTGAACCTTAAATCTCAGTGGGACTTTGATTTTCACAAGTGAACTATGTAACCCCACTAAATTCGATGTTACAGACGCATTGGTGATGTAACCTGGTGTCATCGAAATCTCTAATTTTTGAGGCTTAGAACATGTAAACAATGAAACTTAGGCCAACATCAGCGTTATCATACCAAAAACATGCTAAATCAAGTAGATAAACTCCTGTGCCAGTGTAGTAAAATGTATTGGGGGTAGAAATGGTTGTGCAGAAATTTTGGATTCCTGCAGAAACAACCCTTAGGTATGGTGATTGGGGAGCAGTGACCGTGACCTCAGTACTGCAATCGTGGTCATTGGGACTGCGATTGCGGTACCTGAGACCTTAGTCCACATATTCTTCACAATGCTCAAAATATAATTTTAGCCCTAGTTCTTTATTTTAATGAGACATATTTACATTATAAGCAAAAGAATTTAAGCCTAGAATGTGTAATCATATCCTAAAACTTTTAATAATTCAAATTGAGCTCATTTGGGGCATTAAATCAAAAACATGGTGTACACAATCATTTCAACCATTTAAAGATTAAATTTGGGTACTCAAGACTTCCCCATTACTGTGTGTACCAACTACACTAGCTAACCACAACAATAATCACAAATAGCATACATTTAAAAATGAAAACATCATTTCAGGCCTCCCTAAACTACAGGTCCTAAGCATATAATTATCCAAATCAAGGGAGTTGAGATAACTTACCAAATTAGATGATGTAATTAGAATGAAATGACACTTGGATATGCAATGCAAAGACACAAATTTGAGAGAATTTTGAGAGAAAATAAGAGAGAAGCGTGGGAAGAAATGGCATTAGGATGGTCACTTAAACTGAGTTGACCGCTATCACGGTCCTAGTTCTACAATCGTAAACATGTGGCCTCCACAATTGCGGTTGCATGAATTGTGGTCCTGGTAACTGAGACAAATCAATTGGGTCTCTTGCATTTCCTGCTCAGTACAAACTTTCCAATTTCACACATTCCTTTATTCAAATTCCATCGAAATTCCTCTTAGCACCAATATTTCAAAGATTATGCATGCATAAAAAAACAAAAATCTACTCCACTATGCATGAATTAAAAAGGATATGTTCCACTTTTCATGGCGTGATAGGGTACCTCCCATCGAGTGCTTAGTTTAAAGTTGTAGCATGAAGCCTTCGCCATTCTTTTTGAGCTTCTTCTTAGAAGATTTGAATCTCCATCCCAGCTTTTGTTCAATATGCAATGAGCAGTATAGGGAAAAAAATTCAAATCATCTAAGATGAAACTTGGAAGATGTGAGAGAATACCAAGTAAGCTTTGATCTTGCCATTTTTAAGATTTGTACCTTTTACCCAACTTTGCATTGAATTTTTGGTTGGGCTCCTCGGGTAAAAGTGAGTATATCAATAGGCCATTCCTTATACATAACAAGTTGAGTTCCTTGGACATTGATAGATGGGGTTCCATATGCTCCTTTGGAATATGAAATTCCAAGATATAGAGATTGTACTCCTCCTCCTCACAGTCGACCATTTGCATAGGTAGATAGATTCTCATCACATATTCTAAGAATAATGTTTAGAAGAGGTTTGAATGAGGTCCAATCCATAATTTTGGAATTTTTTCCTCTTAAGAATCTTTACCTCAGAATGAGCTAGAGTTATCATAAGAGATTTGCTTTGATTCTTTTTGCGACTCTAGCATCATTTCTTTTATTTCGGCTTCTTCTTCGTTATTTCATTTGATAGACTGGGAAGTCATTGAGGAGTCTTCACAAGGTCATCATAATAGCTTGGTTTTTATTCTTGATGAACCGCTTCTTGGGAAATTAGCAAGGCAGTAATAGTTTCAAGCTTTTCTTTGCTCATTTCCCCATTTTGACACTTTCTATCATAATGCCTTTTGTTGCACAACTTGTACACTCTCCCCCATTGTATCTACCTAATTAAAAATAGATAGTAGCCTCATGTCAAAGATTTGGACTTGTTATGTTGATCTTCCTTCATAACATCATAAGACCTATCAACCTCATAAGAAGAACTAGTAACCCGGTTAGCATAGTAGGGGGGAGGGGCATTTGGACATTTATCCCAATGTCCGTCTCGACCACTACATAAAGAATACCTATACTCCCTATAGAACCAAGATTATAGACCCATCTCTCTCTAGGAAGCATAGTTACAATCTCTCCTAAAGTTTTGTCCATTATAAATTGGACATGGGTCATCACAATAGGATTCCCAACTACCGGCATCATACTACCGGAAGACGCCATTGATAAAAGTAAATTAAAATAAAAATCTTCCTACAAAAAAAATCACAAAAAATTATTTACAAGCTTGAATTCAAGCAAGTAAGATAAAATTCAAAACTAACATAATATGCAAATTGTTCCCCAAAAACGGCGCCATTTTTTATAGCACTCAACTTACACGTCTATTTAAGTGCAAGGTGGTCATCGTCAATATATTTACCAACATTTTGAGTTGGGATCGAATCCATGAGGAACAATGTGAGTGGAAATCAAGTTAATTCAAAATAATAGATACAAGTTAAATTCAAACCAATTGTACAAAAACATAAAAATGAGGGAGAGAAGTTTCTAAAATAATGTTTCTTTTTCATTTTTTCTAGTATAAATTCAGGGCTATGAATAATTAGAGTTTTAACGATTATGCATGGATCTTGGGATTATGTGTTACTAAGGGAGTGACATGTGGATGCTTATATTTAACTTTGGTATTAGTAGGTCAAATATGGGTAGGTATGGTTATAGGCTTTGATGTATGTTTTTTAATAAAACATCAAACTTTCACCCATTAATTCTTTAGAATTCCTAATGGGTGCGTTCAACAATTGGTAACCACAACCTCAATCTAGGTATCCCTATTTCTATAATAATGCCTATGGTACGGTCAACTTCAACCACCCTTATGTCTAAGATAGTGATAGATTAGAAAACTACACACATAATTGTCTACCATGGCCTTGGTTTCCACATCCCTATTTCAAGGATGATGTGGATTCCTAAAGTTCACCAAAAACCCTTCTTTTGAAGATTGACTTGAGCTTTTTAGAGCTTTGAGCCTTCACTCTTCAAATCCATGTGGGTATTTGGGGCTTTTAGCCATAAATCCCAACCAAGTTAGCATATCAATGATAAAACCCACCAACATAAACCACCAAATAGAAGCTAACAATAACAAGCTACGCACAAATAGATCCCTATTCACACATAACCCTAAGAGGGAGATTTAGCTATACATAAGATAAATAAGCATAGATATACCCATAATCTCTAGTGAAATGACTTATTAAAGATGAAGTGAATTTTACTTCAAACTTTGCACTCCCACAAATTAATAATGGAAGTGAGCTATTCCTCCACTTAGAAGGTCTCCAATGTAGTCTTCACCCAAAATCTATACAATATTTTCTTCTCCAAGTATAGAGGCTATGAACTCAAAAACTAAAGCCTAAAACTTTAGGAAAGATGGAATATGATGAATGACTTAGGGTTTGAGTCTTTTTGCCAAAAATTTGGGATGAGCCACGTGCATTTAAAGATTTTCCATTGGGCTAAATCTTCTACTAAGCTGCGATCTCACTAGAGCAGCTGCGACTGCGGCATCTGCGATCATGATAGACTTATATAACCATTGTTGATTAACCCTGCTTGACTACCGTGATCTTGGTCAGCAAACCACGACTATGGTAACTGAGGCCCTTCTTCTCCAGGCCATCAACTGCACTTTTTTGCTCCCTTTTTGATCATTTTAAGCTCCAATCCACATCTTTCTATCTCTTTAACTCTACACAAACAAAGAGTGTATTTTTGTGCATTTAATCACAACTATGTCTCATTTATTCATTCAAAAGAAGGTAATATGTACAAATGTTGAGTGCAAATGAGTAGTAAAATCACCACTCATTAGGTACTAAGGCGCTATCTCTAACCAAAGTTCAAATAACATTATTTGGTTGGTTCGAACAAGATGAATGACTAGAAATCCAATGTCATGGACACTTTCTAGATGAGTAGCCAATCTCTCTACGATAGTAGTAAACTCCTAAAGCACCAATATTGAGAGAACACAAACCAAGAAAAAATGACTAGCCAACTGATGCTTAAAACACTCTCTATTATCAATGATTATCCTTTTGGTAGTCATAGCCTATCTCAGGAACTCTAGTCTAGAAGGGAATAAATGCTAGCTCTGTATGATCAATAACTCACATCTGGGGTATTCTCTGACCCAATGTCTATCTCGTCACAACCAAAACAAGCTCTCAGACAAAATACTTATAGCACCATACTAATGGCATGACCTCTTATTGTTACCTCTATAAGTCCTAATAGATTCTCTCTTACTGGCCCTCTCATAATAAAAAATCTAAGAGAAGGGAGACATAACTATAATCATATGCTCCGTTGACATCAAATAGATTGCCAATGATAGTCCTTGAGTAAATCCATGTAGCAAATCCTACTAAGAAGAATATAACATATAAATATGCCAGGTCTACACCGCCCAATCCAACTGTATCATAAGAACTATTCAATGACGCGAATGTCATACATAGCTGTTAGAGATCTATAACCTAATTCAGATACCCAATGTTGAACCTCAAAGGGTGGAAGTAGTAACAAGATCAACTAGAGCTTGAGCTAGACCCAAATCATTTTTGTCTATTGCTTAAGATCTTCAATATCCATCCCTGACTCTTTAGTCAAATGCTATATTAAAACACTTAAAATACGTATTACAGTATCATCCACATCCGTCAACAATGTCGCCCATCTTACAATGTTCATTAGGGACATAATAGAGTCAAAGAATGTGTTCGAGGTTTATAGTAATGTGGACACACGATAAAGAGTCAAGAAGTGAATTTGTTGAAATGTTCTTGTAGCCTTCTAAAAATAGGTTATAAACATCTCCATTCTGATCTGCAGAACTCTACTAAAAACTTGGCTCTTGTATTAACATACTGGTGAAACCTTAGTTCTGATACCAATTTTTCATGACCCAATAATTCCTACTGTAACCCCATAGTCTGGAACAACTTGTAATAGACTACCCAAATATAAATAGAAGGTAATGCAGAGTAGATGAAATAAGTGAATCAAAGACATAATGAAGTCTAAGAACTTGGCGGTATTAGCACAAGAGCTTCTAACATAACAAGAGTACAAATGTGAATTATTGAAGGAATTATAGTGTTACAAATAATCTCTGAATACAACATAGAGACAAGTCTAATGCATAATAAAGAGAGATATATGTAATACTACGAATGTTAGGGAGCTCACTCTATCTCAAAACCATGGCTTCTCCACACGATGCACACATTAATAACAATAATCCTTACTATGATCTGCAGGGTATAGAAGTGTAGTATGAGTATCAAATGAATGGTATTTAATAGGTGACTGCCAGTTAAGCTCTAAAGATAAAACATATATATATAACATATAAATAGAATAGAAACTACACTCAATGTTCAGCAACCACATAAATAGCCAATGAGGTAATTAGGGTAAACTATCCAATTTATATTCAAGAGATTAACATACTAAGGCTATGAAAATATCAAGGATGAATCATCCTATTCTAGAAATATTTAGAAATCTCAATAATATAGCATGTATCCTTGGCCAATTTATGAATAAAGGATGAAAGAAGATTTTATAGCAATATACATGGCAAAGGAATAAATATACTATATAAACAAATAAAGGAAAGGATATATGGTAATACCATTACTACATATATCTAGAAATACATATATTTTTATATATGGTCAACTCAATGCTTAACCTAAATCATCATGTCTCCATTTTAAAGCCTCATTATAATCCTATCAGGATTTAGTACAATCATACTTAGGGTTTACAATCCATATGTTTAAACATAAAATAAACATTCATAATAATTCAAGTCATAAGACAAAAGATGCCAGAGACATATCTCAAATCTCGAATACCGAATCAATGACCAATCTATCAGAAACTAGCATAATAATCATCATAACAATGATAAAAACAATATCAATAATAATTAGAGCGGCCATCTAGTCCGAATAACCAAATACTTAGCCATTCCAATGTATATGCCCACTATCCTAGGCTCGAAAGTTTTGATTAGGAAAGAACAATATAAGGCATAATCATCACCCATATCTATGTAGCCCTCCTATATGAGATGATAGATATAGGCATATACTGGTGATAGGCGATGGACATGAACCGGTAGATGTACACATAGGAAAATCAATATAATCATCCTATGGACTTTTTGGGTATTAGTATCATCATCATAACATACTTCGGCCTTGTTGGGTATCAATTTCATTATTATAACATCCTTTGGCCTTATCAAGTATCAATATTATCATTGTATCCTCTAGCCTTATTGGGCATCATCACGTCATCATAATATCCTCTGCTCTGGATGGGAATTATAACATAATCATCAAGTAAATCAATTTCATCAAGAGAGAGTGAGACTCATGAGGGATAGAGTAAAGTGCAAGACCCAGGAGGGCTAAAGTAAAGATCACGCCCGGTGAGGGCTAAAGTAAATAATCCTGAAGAGAGAAGCAAGGTAGAATATATTTTCATTATTCATCATTCATAATCAATATCACATAATTAATAAGAATATATATATATATAATAGGTGCATGGACTCAAGTCATGCCTAAAAAGTGCAAGTTCATAAATCCATTGCCAGAGTGATCTTTAACACAAAATCATTATAAAGTGTAGAAAGGGTTGAAATATCTCATGACCAAAATAATTAGTTGTATCAATTCATGGATCAGAATCTTTCTCAGTCAAATCCTTAAATCACTATTATTAGCCTATTTTATACATATAGATTATCCATTAAACTAGGTAGTTATCATTATAAATAAATCTATTTGTAAAACGCAAAATGGGTTTTAACTCTTATTTAGTGACAATTATAATAATAATATTATAATCTCATAGAAATCATATCAATAAATTATTCAATGATAATAAATATACCAAATCTATGCATGCCATCACCAGTATTCAACCTTGGAATCATAAATATCATATTGCACTTTTCTTCATCCCATATCGGAAAGATGTGTATGTAAATATATATACATAATCTAACTATTTCCTTTAAAAGGATAATTACTTCTTATAAATTCAACTTATATCATAATATGAACTTTTGTCAAATAATGTGTCCATAATCACTACAACATTAATATCCTTACCTTAGGCACACATATGTGTCCGAAACTTATATTAATAATCATGTATATAAAATATCTCATATCTATAAGTCATAGCGTATTCATGAGGAATAACACCTCTATAATATATAAAGCATGTCTATAATCATCACACATAGAAAAGGCATCTCACTTCCAGGAGGTACAATGCATCAATAAAGCATAACTCATGACCATGAGGCGTATCACATTTATAAAACACCTCATATTGATGGGATATAAATATATATCACTTATGATGCTTAAACTTAGATACTGTGCTTTTACTTAAGTCTAATTTATAGGATTTAATATGTTTTTAGAGTGTTATATAGGAAACTAGGTTTAGGATGCTAATAGGAAGAAAAAGATGAAAAGTTGAAGCTTTGGGATACTTACTTAGGCATTGTTTGGAATATGTGCTACTTACTTGGCATATGTAAGAAAATTATGTTGAAGAACTAAAGTCCAGAGGCTCGGAAGCAGGAAAGAAGAAAGGGCTGTAGTCATTGAGAGCTTTGACAATGCTTTAGTAATATGGCCATAACATTTAACCTTGACATCGAATTAAGGAAAAAATATTGTTATTGGAAATATAATTTAATTATCTATATAATGGTCAAAGTCAACATATGGACCGTATGTTCAATATCCAAACCATATGTAGGCACCATATTTGCTGATGTGAAAAATACAAAGAGTTAGCAGTTTTAATTTTAGAGGCCTGGCACATAAAAAGTGTACATATGGTCTGTATGTTCAACATACAGTCCGTATGTGGACCTTGTTAGTGGCCACCAACCTCCTCTTTTCAAATTATTTTGGCTTAGCTTCTTATGGTTTACATGTAACCCACATACACTCCTATGATGCTTTTAATCTTTATTATGTACGTTTAGTTATTTTTTTCTATTTTATTTAGGATTTGAATTCAAGGGTTTCTTGTAATATATAAATACCTTTTAGGTTTTGTTTAGTGGATGCATTCGCATACTGAGAGATTTAGAAAGAGGCCCTTTGGGTCCATGTTCACAAGTATCCTATTTTTCTTGGTTTGTTATTCAATTTAAGACTTTGGGATTTATTATTTCATTATTGTGACATTGATTCCTTAATTTTGTTTGTTGATTCCATGATCGATCTCATAATTATGAGCGGCTAATTATTTTTGCTAGGGTTATGGAAACCCTAGGTGATTAACGAAGTAGAGAAAGTGCCAAGTTGTTCAAGACAAAGATTACTGTATGTATTGAGTTTTTTTAATTCTTATTAATTTCTTAGTGGTGGCCAATGATAAGATCCTACCTAGATTATTGCTACCTACTCCCAAAGTAGAGTAATTACTAGCAGAAGAAGATCAATATAGTAATTTAAAGATTAACCATCGATCCATGCTAATAGGTATTATCTAAGTAAGATCATTAAATATCATCTAATAACTAGAGACTCAAAAGGTAAAAGTTAATTGGGATCCATATAAGGGTTAGTAAGGCAACATCGTTAGACTTAAATGATATAGGGTGAAATCCATCAACTAGTCCAAAAGGCAATTGATGATACAAAACTTATCAGATTATGTATGTAAGACACTGAAATAGTTTGACAGTGCATTATAAGTCTATTAAGATAGAATCCAGGGGGAACAAAAACGTAGTGTTCGTCTTAGATTGTTACAACTAAGAGCAACTAATTCTTCTGCTTTTTCTATTTTAAAAAATTTTCCCTTTTTACTCTCTCGCACTGCCTGGTGATTTCAATAAGTTTGATAAGTTTTAGTAATTTATTCCATGTGGTATCGACCCAACCTAGTTGGGTTATTATATTTTGACAATGAACACTTTATCCTTCCAAGGAGGGGTAGTTTTGGTAATATTAAATTTTGGCATCGTTGTTGGGGAATACGGTCCTGGAGTTCTTGATTGTAGTTATTGGAGTTATTAATTTTTATCTTTTATTTTGTTTTTTATATTGTTCCTCTTCTTGAGAAGACAACTTGGCTAGAGAAAGTGTGGAGTGATGATGACTCCTTATTTTTTTATTTTTTTCCCTTTAAATATGGTGTATTATTGCAGGAGTGTGGAAAATATAGTATGTGAGCACAAGGATTTCCTGATGGCAATAGTGATACACCTTGTCCACAATAATCATGAGCTTATTCAAAAGGTTGATAGATTTGTCTTTGATATCTACCACTAAAAAGTAGATTTTGATGCAAAAGCTACAATGTGTACTACCCAGTAACCAATTTATAGGTTATGTGAGACTGAAAAATTTCTAAAATGCTAACTGGAGGACCTAAAATTAGATGAGTAAAAATTTCTGTTATTCTTATGGATAGTGTCAAGATTAAGGAAAGCATACTAGAGATATGTGGGGGTGTAAAAAGGACTACAAATCTTGAGTTCAGATGTATTAGACCTCATTTAAAGCATTTTTCCACACTGTGTTTGGTTAGTCAGATCTTGATCAATCCATACGAGCCTACAGAATACTGCAAGAAGGAGGAAACATCAGTCTATATTCTTGAATTTTCTAAGCCAAAATCAAAGGACTATATTCCTCAGGTAAGGTCCAAGAAATACAAAATACCATATCTATTTCTTGGGGATTTTATTTTACTACCTCCGCCCCATGAGCATAATTGGAATTCAAAAAAACAATTAGGGGTGCAGTTCATTTGTTCAAAGTGGAAACAAAAAATTGGGGGCCAACTATTAGGCAACTTTGATAAAGTATGAGTAATCAAGGAACCCATGGGCTTGTTGGGGAAGTCAGAGTATACAACCAAGTCCCATCATTCTACGACATGAAATCAGGTGATACTTTGGAGGGAACTAAGGTATTTGTCTTTTGTACATGGTATTCTGATTGACGTCAAATCTTTGCACCTATGGTATAATATGTATATGCCTAACTCTCTTATTTTGTAGCAGTCTAATGTATTAGGGACAATGCATGATTTTAAGATGAGGGTGAGACTGCTTGTGGATTTTGATGTCCTCTTGGGGTTGTTGTTGTCGTGTCTCTTTTCCCAGAGTCTTGTTCCTAATAGAGCTGGCATGTTTAGTCGTATTGTGTTTTGTTTTATGATGTTTTGTGTTTAACAGAGAGAAAAATAAGTATCTAGGGTAGTTGACATACATATATTTATTTTGAGAAAATGATACCCCTTCATTTTGAATTATGTTATATTTATTTATATATATGTGACTATTGAAAATCTTTTTATGGCATTAGGATAATGAATATGATAATCATAGCTACCAATATCATGAAATGGACAAGTAGTATGTTGTGATATGAGCCTGTGTCATTTGTATGTGAGATACTATATAGTTTCCTTTGTGTGTTGAATTCAAAACTTGCCCGGTTAGTCTTGCCTGGGTTGTAGGATAGTTAGTTAGGAAAGGATCATAGGCCATTTTTAATGTTAGTCTAATTTTATCCCAAAATGAATTTCCATGTGTGAATTACATCCCTTGATCCAAATTTTTGAGCCTATAGCTTATTTTACTTGTTACACCTTTCATATACCCATTTTTGTTACAATGAACGTATTTTGGCCTTGGTTCTTCCTTGGACATTGTGCATCTCAACTCAAGAAAAACAACTAAGTGGAAAGGTGGCTATCATAGGTAATCATGGTGTAAAATGGGTATGAAGAAGGGTAAAATAAGAGAAGAAAAGTAAGGATGGATATGGTAGAAAAAGTAAAAAAAAGAAAAAGAAAATGGAAGAATAAACGAACCCATACCCAACTTGAATGTGCATTAAAGAATAAAAGGGAGAAATAAGGGTAGAATAAAAAGAAATTAGTTAAAGTGTGGACCCTTTAGTTAGTGTATTTCCAAAGAGTCTTGGTTAATTGATATATCCATACGTACCATACTAGCCC
This sequence comes from Capsicum annuum, assembly GCF_002878395.1. NCBI lineage: Eukaryota > Viridiplantae > Streptophyta > Magnoliopsida > Solanales > Solanaceae > Capsicum > Capsicum annuum. The sequence continues at coordinate 175,904,991 of NC_061121.1, read as the reverse complement.
CCAATCCTACATTGAAAGATGAATAAAATCCTATAGTGATTCTAACTTTATTGTTTGTAAACTAAGGTAAACAAAATAAGGGAAAACCTATGGTATTTGATGCACATTGATTGGAACTTCTCTTGTGAGTGTGAGTTTCTCTTGACCATCCCTTCATTGACATGCATGATTTCATGAGAGCAATAAGGACTCTTTAATGCGAGGGAGCATGGGTTGTATTGCTAGCCACTTACTTATTTGGGTAGTGTAACTTGTAAATATGCATGATTGTTTGTTGTTAGTAAATGTCAATGATTGATTCTTTTGTGTCACATTATTGTGCTTTACAGATACATATAGTTTTTCTTAAATAATTGAATTAGGAGAAGGTAATGATCTTAAGCTTAATTTGATAATTAACTACCGTAGGTATCATAGATTTCTCTTGGTTAAGCATCGTCGGATTGTTTTTTTTCTCAAGGTGCAACATTCTAAGTTGAGGGTTTTTATGTGCAATAATTTTATATCACTTACAATGTTTAAACTTTGTGAATATACATGTACTTAAGGCTATTTTGTTGGTTTTGATGTATTTTTGGAGTGTTTTGTAGGAAACTAGGTTTGGGATGCCAAAAGGATAAAGATGATGAAAATTTGAAGTTATGGGATACTTACATAGGTATTTTCAGGTATAAGTGCTACTTGGCATATGTGAGCAAAGTATGTTGAAGAACTAGAGTCCGGAGGCTCAAAAACTGGAAAGAATAAAGGGTCGTGGTCACTGGCAGTTCTTAAGGTGCTTGAGTAATTTTGCCATAACTTTTCACCCTCATATTTGGTTAGGTTCAAATTGGTAGCATTGTAAAATTAATTCAAATATATATCTTATGGTGCAATAACATTAACATAGAAAGTCAACATACTAAAATTATGTTCAACATACAGATGTATTGCTGTTTGGAGTATTTATTCACTCTAGTTTTACTATTCTAGCTTATTTAGCTTTATTTTGATAATAATTCGTGTTATTTATGTGTTAATATGATATACATAAGAATATAAGTGTCAAAGTACATGTTTACAATGGTTCAAAGTGTTTCCAAACATTTTTGTGCTGAATTGAGTCATTTAGATTTCAATCGAGAAAACTAGTTTTACTAATATGCACTAGTGGTGTGTCTAGTTTGCTTTGTTTGATTCTAATGTGTTTATGAAGTTCCATATGGTTTTAATGTGTAATTATGAGAGGAATAAATATTTTTCAATGGGAAAATTTCAATTTGATTATGTTAAGATTTGGAGCGATAAGTTGAAGATCATTGCGAATTAGCCTCCTCTTAGCTTGTGTTTTGATTCGTCGTTATAGATCTTGTGTTGTTATAATTTATTATATGTGGTGTGATTATGTAGTAAGATATGTGAGATGAATATGGTGAGAAATTAATGATAAAATGTCTGAAAATTCATTAGGAATACACTACAAAAGGCATGGGAAAAAGATAGGACATTCAACCCTTAAAATTTATTTATGAGGATAATTCTAGCGAGCTAATGCGATATGGACGCGACACACTAGTCCAGCAATACTTTAAACAATACGCCACATTGAGGTGACCTACAAGATTTATGATAGGCTGCGTCACTACCACCAACGCGTTTACTAATGCGATATGTCACTGAGTTCATACATGATAAGAAAAGTACACTTAATATCCTATTCCTACATGGTTACACATTGTCCACTTTATATAAAAATTACATTGCACATAATATTAAGGGGGATAATGGGAATATCTTGTATCACGTGTAATTCTTTTAATACTACAAGGATTGGGATTATCGTATTATATGTACACACTCTTGTGGGAAACTTAAAGGGGTGTGATGGTTTGGACGTACTTGGACAAAAGTGGAGGTTTCTGCTACTATTATTTAGGTTTTAATATTTTTGTTCTTTAGTTTATTAATTATTCATAGCATGTATTTAATTTTTTTAATCGTGACTATGAATATGCATGGCTAAACACCCTCTTTCTGGGTTTAAAGCAGAGAACATGACTACTACTATTTTAGATTAAATTCGTTTAATTTGCTTATCATTATTGGTTGCTTGTTTATTGTTGATTTAGATTTTTTTAGGATTTATCACCCTTAAAATACATTAATTGTCAACCTTGTAATCTCGGTAGATGGAATAGGGCGATAGACCATGGGAATGAACAAAGTATGGTTTGTATTCTTTTATAAAATAAGAAATTCAAATTAGCATCTAGGACAGAGGTGTACTTAGATGCCTCGCTTGATTTTAATGTAGGATGATAGCTTAATGAACTTAATTAGATTATTACATCCCCGCTCAACGATTTAGTTGTAACATCTGAATTAGGTATACAGTTAGAGGTCGGGAGACCATGATCATTCAATTAACCCTATAAATCAACAACAAAGATAAGCAAGTTAACTAATGAAGCTCCATAACATAGTATGATTGTTTAAAGTTCTTTAACATTGGGCTTTACTCGATAGATTTTTTCAAGACTTATTTTGGGCATTGTTTACTTTATTTGTAATTTACAATATTCTAAACTCTTTTTGGTTATGCTTGCATCAATTGAATCTAAATTGTGATATAGAATAGAATCGTTGTTAATCAAGTCCTAATAGGACTATACTTGGCTTCTTGAAGGCCACTTTACTACTTGGTAGACCACGTACACTTGCGTGTGCACTATCATGTTTTTGGCATTGCTGCCGGGGACTTGTAATTTGGCAACTGTTTTGTTTTTAGTTCTACCTTTTGATTTCTTTACTATTTTTTATGCTTGGTCTTGGTTCTGTTTTTGCAAAAAACAGGTTTACAAAGTAGTAAGTTGGCAAGGGATCAGGACTTGGTTTAACCAAGCTCCGAAACTGAGAAACTTTTCCATTAATGAAGAAGAGAAGAAATTCTTATCCTCTAAATTCCACAAATCCAAGAAGATTAAGAGAATCCTGTCATCATGGCTGATGAACAAGCAACCCACATGACAGTCAGAGAAGTGCCAATCCCACTTACCACAAATTTGACCTCCCCATTTCAGAAGACGGTAGCTGGAGGCAATTTCAAGATTAAATAGAATATGGTACAACTTTTGATAAGAAGTAGACAGTTCACAGGGCTTTCACATAAAAATCCATAGGCCCACTTATGGAATTTTCTGGAAATCAGTGATACATTCACACCTACAGGTGTGAATGCAGACTATTTGAGGATGGCACTGTCCCCCTTCTCACTGATTGGGGAAGAAAAAACGTAGTTGAATGTGGAACCGGTAAATTCAATCACATTATGGGATGACATGGCCAGAAAATTCCTTATTCAATTCTTCCTGTCAGGTAAGATTGTGAGACTTCACAATGAGAGTGTGCTTCAAATAGAAGCCATACAAGAATCTTTATCATTCTTGGGAGTGCATCAAGGATCTTCTTAGGGATCATCCACACCATCTATAGTCCAACGAGGTACTTGCTCATACACCTGTAAAGGATCTTGACCATAATACAAAAATATGGTTAGATTCTACTGCCGGTGGTTAATCATTAAAAATAACTTATAATGAGTGGTACACCTTATTAACTGCATAGCACAAGGAAATCGTGAGTGGCTATAACACCCCAAAATTGGATCTCGAGATGTCACACGGTGCTTAAGGTCACAAGTGACCCCAAGCTAACCCTTCATCTGGCATAACCTAAAGCAACTGAATAAAATACATAAAATAGAAGGAATAATGTGAAAACAACCCATAACTTAGTCTGACCAATATGAAAGTAAATTTACAAGGTCACAATTCTACTCGTATATATACATATCAGAAATTGAATACACTGACTACTAGTGACTATCTATGAAGCCTCTACTAGCATTGACCAAAGATAGCCGGGTCATGACTCTCAACTACCCCTACTCAATACGACTGAATATAGAAAATACAATACACCTCAAATCTGAACAACTAAATCCTGAATCAAATGGACTAATCACCTGCCGATCGATAGCTGCTACCCAGCTGAACATGATATGTGCGCTACAGCTTGTACCTATATTTTTGTAAGAATGTAGCCCATGGAAATATGTGGGTCAGCATTTTGAAATGTACTGAGTATGTGGGGGTGCATGCAATAATTTAAATAGTATAATCAATTTCATGAAAACATGCACATGGACAATGATGAGTCACTTGGCTTGAGTTATATCAAATCATACTTTTCGTAATTTCATAATAAAAATTTCATATGATAAAATCTCATAATCTACAAAAATCGTTATAAATCATAAATTATGATAAATCATCATCAATTATCATATCATCAAAAATCATCATAGGTAATTATAAATTATCATAAATGACTATAAAACATCATAAATATCTCAAATCTTTGACTCAAATCTCGGAGTGACTCAGTAATTTAAAAAACTTAATCTTATGGACATGGGAGTTTCCTAGAACCGACAACCCCACGTGAGCTACGTGGAATACCAAAGTTTGAAACCGCCGTTGGTGGGAGCTTCATACTCTTTGCTAGGGAGTACTACCTTAAAACGACAATAATCATAATCGGGCTCTCTGGCCAATAATATCATCATTAAACAACCCTACGGTGGCACATAGGTTTGGGGAAACACAAAATTTTCCTCTCGGTGCTAAGTACTACTCTTCGACAAGCTCAGAACATGTTATGAAATCCACCACAACATTACAAGGGTCTATCTTAAAGACCAAATCAAATCTCTTTCTCATTTATCAAATCATATCAATTTGTGGATTCATAACTCAACACATTTTAGCTCAAAACATTTTAATCTTCCTCAACATCAACAAGGTATCAATGCATTGAACATTAACCAACTCAACATTGAGACAAGCATATGAAGACTTAATATGTAATATTTTCAACAATTTAACACATCAAAACCAGCCGGAAAATACCAAGACTCATTGAAACTTCGATATCAATATACCCAATAACTCAAATCATCATAAGGAAGCTCAAAATTTGACACATGGATCGAAAACACTTGGAAATACCAATAATTCATTCTTGAACTTAAAACGTGGATACATGTGCAAAATATATCAATTCTTGATAGAAACACCAAGAATCCCAATATTAAATCTCAATTCATAGAACGAAAATAGTCAAATACTCATGTCATTCAAAACTTACAACTGAAATCTTTATAAGTTCATAATCGAATTATTTAGACATAATTCAACTTACAGAACCATATAAATCCATTAAATAATCATAATTGGCAAGCTTGAACAATTTACATATATACATAATCAAAATCTCACGGTAGGATATTTTAGAAATAAATTCATTTGCCAAACTCATAATAATCCATAATAAAAATTAAAGATACGGGCACAAGAACGAAAGAATTATTCTTGTTCAAAGCCCCATATACCTTAGAATTAAAGATTGGAATGAATTATTGCCTTGGAACACTATTCACAAAATTGATTGGTGAATCTCGAAGAGCTCAGAACGGGGACTTCATTTATCGGATTAATTTGGAATTTCTATGGTGGAATTGGAAGATTTAGAAAGGAGAATTTAGAGGTTTAGGGTTTCTTTCTTGGATTCTTTTTTGAAAATAATAGACTTTGATGCCCAAAATGGGGCATCTCAAAGAGCTCAATTTTTATGCTTATTTCCACAAAATGGGGCAAGGGTGAAATGACTGGATTGCCCGTAAGGAAATTGAAAAATGGCAGAAAAATCCTGCGTACCTTGGCCATGGAAAACTGTATAACTCCTCTTTCGGGTATTGTATTTTTGCAAAATTTATATCATTGGAAAGCTAACTCAAAGGTATTTAATTTTATATATGGTAGGCCACCTAGTTCATCATATATAAGGACTTATGATCGACCAAAGTTGACCCAAGTCAAATTCGTCCTTCCATTACTGATTTGACATGCTGAAATAAATTGATCGTAACTTATTACTCTGATGTTTGAATGGGGTGAAACCAATTTCATTGGAAATAAGATTCAAAGATCTTTCGTTTGATATATAGAAGATCTCCCAATTCCTTATATTCAGGAAGTGATGATCGTTGGAAGTTGGCCCTGAAATGCTGAAAATTTCTGGAGCATGTTAATCGCATGGTGCCACTATTTTGGGCACCCAAACGTGCCCTTATGCTACTCCAAAAATTCTGAAACTCACCCGAGATTTATTACAAACTTTTCCCATCGTAGCGCAATTTGAAAATCAAGAAATGGATGTCGGAAAGGTCGTCAAATAAATATTCGAAGATCAGAGGTCTAAATGAGAAAGTTTCAACATTTAGCAAATTTTTTTTTGAGTGCTAAGCTTCTCTGGGCAAGATAAAAAAGGCTTTAATGACTCGAAATATTTGGGAGCAAAATATTCAACAGGAAAAACTTGGGGTATCACAGTGGCATTCAGATTCTAAAAGTTCCACAAAAAGAATTGTAGTTGTATTAGAGGTGGACCAATTTAACGCTTTATTAGCTGAGGTTTATGCATTACAAAACTTGATAAATTCTTATTTCAACAGCCTAAGAGTTGAAGCTATACAGCCTGCAACATCCATTAATGCAGTTTAGTAGCGCAACGGTTGGTATGAAGTTTACGAAAATAGTGGCCATATAGCTGCTATGTGTGCAACAAATCCTGAACAGGTAATGTTTGTAGGCAATGTTAAAAAGACAAATTATGGTAACACCTAGAACATGAAGTGGCAAACTCAGCTACCAATGCAAACTTAGAACGCCCCACAACCATAGGCTCCACCAACTCACTAAACTAGCAATGTGGAAGGGATGTTGAAGCAGGTTCTAGCTAATCAAAAACAGTTGTCTGCAGATGTAAAAAATTAGCAAGTAGACAAGAGAAGCTAAGTTGTAGTTGGAGCAGTTACAGCAAGCATTGAATATTATGCCTCAAGGTGGTTTACAAGTTAGAGGTCGGGAGACCATGATCTTGTAATTAACCTTCTAAATCAACAACCAAGATAAGCATGTTAACTAATGAAGTTCAATAACATAGTATGATTGTTCAAAGTGCTTTAACACTGGGATTTACTTAATTGATTTTTTCAAGACTTATTTTAGGCATTGTTTACTTTATTTCCAATTTATAATATTCTAAAATCTTTTCGGTTATGCTTTTATCAATTGAATCTAAATTGTGTCCTAGAATAGATTCAATGTGAATCAAGTCCCTGTGGGATCTATACTTGGATTCTTGAAGGACACTTTACTACTTGGTATACCACGTACACTTACGTGTGCACTTGGGTGCTATTAAATTTTTGGCATCGTTGTTGGGGACTTGTAATTTGGCAACTATTTTATTTTTAGTTCTACCTTTAGATCTCTTTGGTGTTTTTATGCTTTGACTTAGTTCTATTTTTGTAGGAAACAGGTTTACCAAGTATTAAGTTGGCAAGGGATTAGGACTTGGTTGAACCAAGCTCCAAACCTGAACAACTTTTCCATCAATTAAAGAGAAAAGCAATTCTTCTCCCACAAATTCTGTAAATCCAAGAAGATTAAGAGAATCCTGCCATCATGGCTGATGAACAAGCATCTCACATGACAGTCAGGGAAGTGGAAATCCCACTTACCATAAATTTGACCTCCCAATTTCATATGTCGACAGCTAGAGGCAATTTTGAGCTTAAACAGAATATGGTACAACTTCTAATTAGAAGTAGACAGTTCACAGGTCTTTAACATAAAGATCCGCAGGCCACTTAGGGAATTTTATGGAAATTAGTGATACATTCATACCTATGGGTATGAATGCAGGCACTGTGAGGATAACACTGTCCCTCTTTTCATTGATTGGGGAAGAAAAAAAGTGGTTGAATGTGGAATCGGTAAATTCAATCACATCATGGGATGACTTGGACAGAAAATTTCTAATTTGGTTCTTCCCATCTGGTAAGATTTCGATACTTCACAGTGAGATAGTGAGTTTAAATTAGAAGCCAGACAAAAATCTTATTCATACTAGGGAGTGCTTCAAGGCTCTTCTTAGGTATTATCCACACCATCTACAGTTCAATGAGGTACTTTCTCATAAAGTTTTAGAGGCTCTTACCACAATACAAAATTATTTTTAGATTCAGCTGCAGGTAGTTAAGCATTGGGGATAACTTATGATGAGCAGTACACCTTTTTAACTGCATAGCATATGGAAATCCCAAGTGGTATTTAGATTCTAGAAGTGCCACAAAAGGAATTGTAGGTGGATTAATTTACCACTTTATCAGCTAAGGTTTCTGCATTACAAATCTTGATAAACACTCAGTTCAGCAGCCTAAAAGTTTGAGCTACATAGCCTACAATATCCATTAATGGAGTTCAACAAAACAACAGTTGGTGTGCCGTTTATGGAAATTATGGCCATACAGGTGCTATGTGTGCAGTAAATACGGACTAGGTAATGTTTGTAGGCAATGTTAAAAGGCCTAATTATGGTAATGCCTACAACATGAAGTGGAAAACTTAGTCACCAATGCAGACTTGGAACACCCCATAGCCACATGATCCACCAAATCATCCAAATAGCAACATGCAAGAGATGTTGAAGCAGGTTCTAGCTAATGAAACATAGTTGGCTGCAAACATAAAAAATCAGTAAGTGGACCAGAGAAGCTTAGATTTGTAGTTTGAGCAATTACAGCTAACAGATACAGATAATCCAAAAAAAGTTATGGCAATCACCTTAAGGAGTGGTAAAGAGCTTCAAGGAGAACCCTCAAAGGTAACTAAGGTGGTTGATGCAGGTTTGGCTCCCTCACAGGTTTTCAAAAAAGTTGCTAAAAATCAAGAAAGTAAGATTACTTGAAATAAAATGTTGTTGAAGAAGAAAAGAAGTAGATTTCACCACTTCCTTTCCCTCAGAGACAAATAAAAGTGAAGGAGGATGCCTATTTCAAGAAGTTCTTTGATATGTTTAGAGAGCTTCACATTAACATACCTTTCTTAGATATTTTGCAGGGTTTTCCCAAGTACGCTAAGTAATTGAGAGATGTGGTTTCTAATAAGGTAAATTGTTCGATGCGAAGGCAATAAAACTCATTTAGAAGTATAGTTAGGTGGTCAATCAAAAGATACTAAAAAAATAAAGGACCGACGTAAGTTTGCTCTCCCAATTTATATTGGAAATAGCGAGGTTGTGAAGGCACTTAGTGATTTAGGGGAAAGTATAAACTTGATGCCCTTATCTTTGTTAAACACATTGGGTTTGGGGAAGCCTACACCGAGCTCTATACTACTATAGCTGGTAAACAAGACCATAGCCCATCCAGAAAGAGTGATAGGGGATGTCCTTATAAAGATTGGTTAATTTATAAACCCTATAAACTTTATTATCCTAGATTTTCAGGCAGATGAACAGCTACCAATCGTCCTGGGTATCCATTTTTAGCGATGGGTAGAGTTTTAATTAATGTGATAAAGGGGATGCTCACAATGAGGTTAGAGGATGAAAAGGTAGTTTTTAAAATTTACAAACTACTTAACACACTATCCCAATATAAAGACTTATGCATGATTACTGTTATTGAAGAGGATGAGTATGGGGTGGTTAGTTCGCTAAAGACCTCTTCTGCTACCCTCATTGTGCAACCCAAGTCTCCAATACTATAATATGACATAATGGAAATTGATGAGCCTAGAAAGTCTAAAGTTGAAAAAGCTATTGACCTTGGGAGTGCACACTCAACAGGTTAGAAATGAATGGGAAAATGGCTCCCAGAGGGGAGTAAAAGGATGAAGGAACTTGGTAGATTTGAGTTGGGTCGTGCCATGACACTAAATCAAGCGCTGCTTAGGAGGAAACCCAAGTTAAGTAGGTATGTTTTATTTTTCAATTTTTGTTTTTTACATAACATAGTTTTTGTTTTGTTGAGTCACAGGTTTATAGAAAGTCTGAGAAGAGTGAGTGTGTGGTCCCTTGGACCTTGTTAATATGTTAAAAATACTACTAGCTAGGCCTAGAGGCCTCGGGGAGTATTTCCATCTCTTACTTTTAAGTTCACTTTGGGGACAAAGTGGATTTTTAAGTGTGGGGTGAGGAAATTCCTAATTTTGGGATCAATTTAAAAATCTTTAGGTTAGGAATAAGTGAGATATTCTTGTTGGTGCTACTTTGGATTACATGGTGCAAGTGTTTTAATGGTAAAGCGTATGTTGATTGTGTGAATTACTACATTTGATACTCCTAGTCTCTTGATTATGACTTTGTACTTGTTGGCTTAAATTTTAGTTCATACTATTATTGGTTGAGAGTCTATGATGATCATATGTGTGTCAAGCATATGCCATGTGATGTGAGGTTGTAGTATACTCCTGGTTGCATTTGATGTCTAGAAATTTTCCGGTGTGCGTGAAAAGCAAAATAAAGAATGTGGGTTTAGGAAATGATTTAGGCATTTCTTTGATAACCTTGTTTTATACCTTTATTTTTTGACCTACCTTTGTGCTTAATCCTAATAATCCTTGGTGAGCCATTAAATTTTTCTTTGGTAGCCTCATATGTAGCCTAATCACTTCTTTGATAGACCTTTATTTGATCCAAAGCTCCTAGGAACTTAATGAAAAATTAATTAAGTAATAAGTTTAAAAATAAGAGGAGAAAAGGTGAAATTGAAGCCCCCAAAGATACTTATTCGTGTTCAAAAGTGTGTTATCTGTTATGGTAGGGAGTTGAATAAAGGAAAGACTAAACATTTGTTCAATTTGAATAAAGAAAAGACAAAAGTTGTGTAATTTGGTTGTTGGGGATTGGTTTTGAATGTATACAGTAGTGTATTAAAGCGCTGAGAAAGATAGTCGCTCTTAAGCCAAATTAGTTCCTACCCATCCTTAAGCCTACATTAGAATCTGAAAAAGACCTAATAAATCCTAAGCTTCAACATTTTGATATTAGTAGAGCACTACACTAAGGGCAAGCCTATGGTTCATTGTGTGTAACTTGTGAATTCTTTGTGAGAGTGAGTGATATTTGATTCTTGTACCATCATGTAGAAGTTGTTTTTATAGGAGTGATTATGTGATCTTGTTGTGAGGGGAACGTGTTGGATTAACGTGGGAGATTAGTATGAAGTCCTTTATTGAGAAATATGCATGAGTCTGCCAACTAGGTCAGTCAATTCTTGAGGCTAGGATATTTTGGAGTAGGATTCATGATCTTTGAGTTGTATTTGTAGCATGCTTAGTGAAGAAACTTTCATCTTGTGTAGTCATTGTAGTACTATATTGAGTGTCTTTCATTAAGCACAAGTGTAGATTCTCCTCATATTATGATGCTTAGTGTTAATAGTTGGTCAAGGACGGACAAGGTTTTAAGTGTGGGGTGGTGATGTTTGGTGTATTTATGTACTTTAGTGTTACTATTCCATCTTATTTAGCCTTGATTTTTGAATAATTCGTGTTCTTTTTGTGTTATTATGATATAAATAATCATCTAAGTGTCAAAGTACATGGTTAAAATGGGTCAAAGTGTTTCCAAACAAGTTTGTTCTTAATTGAGTCATTTAGCGTTCAATCGAGAAAACTAGTTTTACTAGCTTGAGCTAGTGGTGTGTCTAGTTGGTTTCGTTTCATTATAATGTATTTAAGAAGTTCTAAATTGTTTTAATGTCTAATTATGAGTGAAATAGCTTATTTGTAATGGGCAAAGTTCAATTTATTAAAGTTAACAGTCGGAGCGATAAGTTGAAGATCATTGTGAATTCTCATAGTCTTAGCCTGTGTTTTGATTCGTCGTTATGGATTTTGTGTTGTTATGATCTCTAATATGTTGTGTGATTATGTAAGAAGCTTTGTGAGATGAATATGGTGATAAATTAATGATAAAAAGGATGGAAATTCATTGGAAATACACTACAAAAGGCCTAAGAAAAAGATTGGACGTTCAACACATAGAATTTATTTTGGAGACTAATTCCAGTGAGCTAACGCGATATGGATGTGACACATCAGTCCAGCAATGCTATAATCAACGTGCCGTGTTTATATGACCAACGATATTTATGACGTGCCACATCACTATGTCATGACCCGATTTTCGAGTTATGATGGTACCTACCATACTCCACTAGTAGGTAAGCTGATACCATAACCCGGAGCTAATGCAATGGGTTACCTTGGTAAGAATGTCCAACATGGACCCTATGTGTGAACAATATGTAACTTCAACATTTCAAAACATAGGAAAATCGATATTCAAACACAAATCCCAGAAACTGATAGTATTAATATAAGAGCTTCTAAACTTGACAAGAGGAATTTACAATCTCAGAACCTAAAATGTCTAAAATAATCTCATACATTTGTCTTGAAAGCAAAAGACAAATAAGGATGGAGGGAAAAGAGGGGAACTCGATCTTCAAGAGTTCACCTTGTCTCCAAATAGTCAAATCGCATGAACTAGCTCAACGGCGGATCCTAGAACCGGGGTTTGCACCAAAAAGGCATAGGAGTGTAGTATGAGTACAAAAAAATGGGTACTCAGTAGGCATCATTGGCAGACTGAGCTCAAATATAATGTAAAGATGATATGAAGAAAGACAAAAATCTTAATGTCAAGGGATAGGATCAAACCTGAACCTACTTTGATACCGCTGTAACAACATCTATATTACTAAAGCAATAACATGACATACTATCTCAATTTACTCCATAACTGCCAAAACAACTGAGTATCATTTTGAAAGCGTAAAGACATATACACAATAGAAAAGAATCTACTTACCATAGTCATCATCAACCATCTCTAGAACATAAAGCACAAGAACTTACCACGACGTCCCATATCGCCAGGAAGTACACAAAAGAGAGCACAACAACGAACTCATCACGACATCCCATACCACCTTAGAGTACATAAAAAGAATACAAGAAATAATACAATAAAGCACAACTATTCCATCAATTAACTGAAACCGAGGGTAGCTCCACCCCGCCATGGCTCATTATCAACATCCACTTTCGAATACCTATACCGTACATTTGTACAAAGAAAGCAACATTGTCATAGCATAGACATGTAGCCATCAATTCCATAATTCATTGATAAACACCACGTGAAGTCGATACTAGATATTCTTACCCTTCCACGAGTCAATAGATTACAAGTCTTATCATTACTAGCGATCAAATTGGGGAAAACTACAAGCCACCCATATTATAGGTTATTCATCTATCATAACGCCATTCCTTACCTAACATCTTCATAACATGAGTTATCAATTATGCCATCTCAACCTAACATATTACAAGATAATTTAACTAACCATCATGCAATACTAGGCCCATCATCACTAGGCATGCCACAACCTTAAAGATTAGTTTCCATATTTTAATCAAGTAAAGTCCACCAACTAGCTTACTAGGTTTCTAGCCTCCAAATAGTAATCATAAATTTTAAAAGTAACTAGTTATCACATAAGCCACCTTACTAGACGACATTTATATTATAACCTCTTATTCAAGTCAAGGATATATATCAGGTTAGCCCTTGATTCTATGCAAGATTATTCATACCACGAGGTCTTAACTCAATATTAGGCATAGATTTCCTCTAGTTTCTAATTTAGTATCAACAGGGGTCTCACCTCTTATTTAGTGATTTGGAATAAGAAATGACTAAAATTTACCAAGAGAGACCTCATAATTCAAGCACATAGGCGGTTGGCCTCACTTCGCCTAAACTTACAAATATCAATGCATATAAGTATATTTTCCCCACACGACATCATAATGTTCTTACCTCTTCTAGATTCACCGGGCATAATCATAATATCTACATATTCCTCTAGTTACACCAGGAATCATCATAATATCACATATTCCTCCAGATTCACTGAGCATCATCATAATATCACATATTCCTCCGGATTCATCGGGCATCATCATAATATCACAAGTCTGATAGTACAACAATATAAATCCAAATGCATATCTGAAATAATAAACAGACACGAAGGTTCACAATATAACGAAATAGGGATGTAGGATAACACTTTTCATTTCACCTTATTACTGAGCTTCACGCGTAATATAAGCATAAACAGGAGCATGATTATTTAGAAGACATGCAAAATAATCATCCAACAAGTTTATTCAATTCATGATCACAAGATAATCTGATAATCGAGTTCAACCATCACAACTCCTATGTATATGTAGTTTATAAAATCACCACGTATCTAGGTCACTAAGCATTTACCTAGTTCAATCTTAACGTGGGTCAAGTTCCCATTTCTAAATCCCATGAATGCCAATCTTACTAACACAAGTCGAGATTCTACTTGAAATTAAGCTAGGCCATTTACACCTCACCATAAGGGCTTACAAATCCTTTCTAGGTCTATAAGGAAAGTCTATTGAAGAATACTTCCAAAGTCAATCCACCACCAAGGTCATCTCCCATCAAGGCATCATATAGGTTAATACACTCCTAAGGATGGAGAAGCTTACCATTCATGTCTACTTAGAAAAACTATAGCGTTCTCACACTAGTCCTGAGACCACAAATAAGCTAACAAAGGTCCTAGACTAAGGGTCAAATATCATACCTTACAAATTAGTAGTCTATAGCAATCAATAAATCTCAAGTTCATCATTTAATCAACTATCATCTAAATTCCCCACCCAATCTCCTAAAATATCAGTAATTACATTACAAAAAAGCTCAATTTAGTCTATGGGTAAGCCTAACCTACCTTGAATCCAAGCAACTCAAGAATAAATGAGTTTTCCTTTCCTATTTGGGAAGCTTCCTCTTTTGTAAGCAATGATATCAACAATACAATCTAAGCATTACAACAAGAATGGAAATACCAATTATGGCACCATTTTGCCATGGGTTTCAAATGGACACCAAAACCCCAATTAGGTTTCACCCTTGGAAAGGAGTTTCCAAGACCATCCCATAGGCTACCTATCATTTGGGAGTTAAAAGCCTGAAGTAATTTAAGTCAATCACTTAATTTTGGGGCTACAATTGACCAACAATGATTTAGGGGTTTTAAGTCAAGAAACCAAGAAATCAATGAAAAATTAGAGGAATTCTTGCCTTAGATAGTAGTAAGAATGAATCACACAAGTGGTTTAAGCTCCAATTCAACCCACCACACATACTTAAAAGGTTCTACACTCCATTAGGGTTTCTAGGTTAAGAGAGAGGCACAAATTGGCAAAAATTCATGCAAAATAGCACTTAAATATGGACCAATCAGCACTTTGATGGAGAGGTCTCATCCCCCATGTCACCGCGGTCACGGCTTTACGGTCGCACCTTCTTCACCACGATCATTGTACCTCGGTGCATGCTATACATGGCTAAAGCTTGGCACTTGGTTTTGAGCTATGGCCAATGCCTCAGAATGCATCCGGGGTTTGTTTTGAATAAATAAGATATGAAACCCCATGGTTATCGATGTTTCGGCCGTGCTGGCAAAGTCGGATTTTGCATATAAAGATGTTTTGCTAAAGTTTTACTTGGGACTCAATTAGGGCCAACAAAGACATCAAATTGAGAAAAGGGGTTCGAAAACCTAAACAAACCATCAGGCAACCAAACTATCGGTCCCCATAAGTCATTATTTACTTGGGATGGCAATAGAGAAGTTCTATCGGAGAAAGCAAGCCAGAATACGGATAATGACCTGAAAGGTCATTACAACATCCACTAGTAATGAACTTTCATCCCTAAGCAATTAAGATAAGCAGGTACCTGAAGCCTCGCACAAGTGAGGATACTAGGCCCACATCTCACTCTCAATCTCCCATGTAGTTTCCATTACTAGGTGATGCCTCCATTGAACCTTGACCATCGGAATCTCCATAGTTTGTAGTCGCCTCAAATCACTATCCAAAACAAGCATGGGCTCCTCCACAAAGGTCAACAGATCATCCAAATAAACCAAGTCCCATCTAAGCACAAGAGAAGGATCTAGAATATAGTTTCGCAATATAGAGACATGGAAATTAGATGGACGGCGGCAAAGGCTGGAGGTAGAGCCAACTCACAGGCCACCTCAATAACCACACGAAGAATCTCAAAAGGACCAATATAGCGAGGGCTAAGCTTACCCTTCTTTCAAAACCTCACAACATATCTCATAGGTGAAACTCGAAGAAACATATGATCACCCATTCCAAATCTCAAGGCACAGAGCATACGATTAGCATAGGCCTTCTGCCTACTCTACGCTGCTCTCAACCTATCCTAAATCACACAGACTCTATCTAATAAGTCCTGAAGCAAATATGTACCACAAGGTGTAACCTAGGATATCTCAAACTATCCTATAGGAGAACGACACCTCCTACCATACAACACCTCATAAAGGGCCATCTCAATACTCCAATAATAACTGTTGCTGTAGGCAAACTCTGTCAAAGATAAATGTAGATGCCGTTGACCTTCAAAGGCCATAACATAAGCTCGGAGCATATCCTAAAGCACCTGAATAGTCTGCTCAGACTAACCGCCCATCTACTGATGAAAGGTTGTATTCAAATCAACTCTAGTACCTAACTCCTCCTGAAATGCTCTTCAAAACCTCAAAATAAACACAAACCACGATATGATATGATAGACATAGGAACCCTATGAAAATAAACTATCTCCCAAACATAAATCTGGGCTAATCTCTCATCACAGAAGGTAATCTGAATAGGAATGAAATGTGCCAACTTGGTCAAATGATCCGCAACAACCCAGATACTATCGGGACCACAAGAAGTATGAGGCAAACCATTGATGAAGTCCATGGTGATCCTTTCCCACTTCCACTTAGGAATGTTCAATCTCTTAGTCAATCCATACGGATACTGATACTCGGCCTTAACCTATTGACAACACAACCAATGAGCTATAAAGTCTGCCATATATCTCTTCATACCATCCCACCAATGCAACTGCCATAAATCACTATACATCTTAGTCGTATTGAGATGAATAAAATATCTAGACTGTGAGCCTTATGCAAAATAGATCGAATAAAATCATCAAGTCGGAGAAAACAAATACAACCCTAAAATCTCAAAATACCCTTGGAAGTCTCCCAAACTCACCGCTCACTACTCAATCTCAGAAAAGGCACAACTTATCTTCCTCAAGCTAACGATCACGAATCTTCTCAAATAGGGATGACCTTGCCTCTACACAAGCCAAAACTCTTGCAGGATTTGAGATGTTAAGGCAAATAATCAAATTGGCTAAGGACTGAATGTCTCATGCCTATGCCCTTAAAAAAACTGAAATACAAGCCAAACTACCCATACTCACCGCCTTGTGACTCAAGGCGTCCGCCATAACATTAGCCTTACCCATATGGTATAAGATAAAAAGATCATAGTCCTTTAGGAACTCCATGCATCTACACCGGTGAGCATTAAGCTTCTGCTGGGTCATAAGAAACTAAAGACTATGATGAACAGCGAATATTTCATAATGCATGCCATACAAATAATGCCTCCAAATATTAACTGCAAAATCTATTGCCACCAACTCAAAATACTGAATGGGGTAGTTACCTCATGTACCTTTAGATTTCCAAAAGCATAAGAAATAACATGACCCTACTACCTCAAAATGCAATCAAGACCAACACAAAAAGCATCACAAAACACTATGAATCCCTTTCCCTCAACAGTAAAAGCTAACACCAGGGCTGAAGTGACACAATCCTTGAGCTTTCCAAAGCTCAACTCAGACTTTTTGGACAATCAAAATAAACTTCCTTCTAAGTCAACTTAGTCATAGGGGCCAATAAGGTAGCAAATCATTCAACAAAATACCTATAATAACCAGACAAACCAATAAACAGTGAACCTCAATCACAGATGTAGGCCTGGCTCAATCATGAATCATTGAAATCTTAGCCGTGTCTACCATAATACCTACCTTTGACACCACGTGTTTTAGAAAATATACCAACTCAAGCCAAAACTTGCAGTTGGAGAACTTGAAAAAAAGAACATGTTGTCTCAAATACTAGAGCACAACTCTCAAATATTGTGCATACTCCTCACTACTCCTCGAGTACATAAGGATATCATCAACAAAAACTATGACAAAGGAGTCTAGATAAGGTCTGAACACATGGTTCAACAAGCCCATGAATGCGGCGGGAGCATTAGTCAGCCCAAAAGACATCACCAAAAACTCATAGTGACCATAACGGGTCCTGAAGGTTGTCTGCGAGATATCCTCAGCCCGAGTCCTTAACTAATGATAAAAGAACCTCAAATCTATCTTAGAAAATACTATTGCACTCTGAAGTATGTCAAACAAATCATCAATCAGAGGCATAAGATAATGATTATTCACCATCACCTTACTAAGCTATCTATAATCAATACACATCTACATCGACCTATCTTTATTTTTTACAAACAAAATAGGGGCTCCCCACGAGGACATACTCAGTCTAATGAACCACTTGCCAAGAAGATCTTAAAGCTGAAAGTTTAGCTCCTTAAGCTCTACAGGAGCCATATAATAGGGTGCCATCAAAATAGGTCGAGTACCAGTATCAAGGTAACAGCAAAATCATTGTCACGGTCAGGGGAAATACTAGGCAGATCATCAGGAAAAACATCAAGAAATTCATAAACAATAGGAATAGAGTCAAGCATCGGACTCTCTACCCGAGTATCACATACATAAGAAAGATAAGACTTGCAGTCTCCTAACATAAGTGGTCTATCACAAATATAAGAAATAATCCCCATCGACTTAAGACTAATCTCTCCTAGCCATACGAGTGGGGGTATGCTAGGCCTAGCTAAGGTAACAGTCTTGGCAAAACAATCCATGACTGCATGATAGCGGGATAACCAGTCCATGCCTAGAATCATATCAAAATCTAGTATATTCAGAATAATAAGATCAGCAAAAGCATCAACATCACGAACTGTCATGACGCATGATCTGAATACCCAATCCACTATTATAGAATCACCTATTGGAGTAGATACACATAGTGGCATAGATAATAAATTACTAGTCCACTCTAACTATGGTGCATAGTAAGCAGATATATAAGAATACATGGATCCAGGATAAAATAAAGCAAGAGAAAGCATGTGGCATACTAATATTATACCTGTGACTTCTACATTCGAAGTCTCAGCCTTAGCCCTAGCAGGTACTGCATATAATAGACCATACCCACCACCTATCTAGGAACCTAAATGAACACCTGCCCTCTCTTCCTAAGTACTACCTCAAGCATCATGGCAACCACCTCTATGACCTTGCTCACCACCCCTACCTAAAGGGGGAACTGCCTTAATAAGAGCAGCTCCTTGGGCTGAAACAACCATCACCCCATGACTAAGGTTCTCCCTAGAGAAACGACGAGGAAGTCCACAAGCAAAACATGACTCATGAGAAAAACTAGAACTTATATAACTGGCTGATCCGGCATAACTACCATGCCTAATGTTGCCCACAGATGAACTTCTCATAGATTGATCACCGCCCTTACTAGGGCACCCACTAGAAACAAACTGATCCCCATCAGCTGTCTGAAAGGATACTTGAACTAATCAGCTGTCTTAAAGGATACTTGAACTAGTCGACTCTAAGGCTTAAAAGATAGATGTGGAGGATGTCTAGCATAAGAAATGCTACCTCTGAATTGGGAACTACTAAGGCTCCCACTAAATCTACCCTAATACTTAGGCCTCTAATCATGGCCCTTGTATTTCATGTCCTCCAACACCTTAGCATAATCAAATACCTTAGCAAAGGTCCTACAACAGCAACTGAACTCTCAGTAGCTAGCCTAATAAAAATTCTCAATCCTCTCATGAAGCAACAAACCCTCGCATACTCCATATCAAACATAGCAGTCAGATGCCTAGCTAACTTTTGGAAATGAGCCTCATACTCAGTGACTATCATAGAATTCTGCTCAAACCTCGAGAACTGATATATCAAATGATCTCTAATGCTACACAACATGATCTTCTCTAAGAACATCTTAGAGAACTGATCGTAAGAGAGAGGGAAAGATCCCAATGGTCGAGAACTCATAAAACCCTTCCACCAGTGTCTAGTAGACAAGTCTAACTAAAATATAGTGTAGTCCACACCACGAGTATCCACAAGGCCTAATCTATGAAGCCTATCCTTATAACCAGTCAGAAACTCAAATGTATTTTCTCTAGGAGCACCAATAAATCTAGATAGAGCCAACAACAAGAACCAACCCAATTTTTTTCTGCTTCTCAGCAGACATAACAGGTTGGGTCCCAACTGGCTAAATAACTACCTACAGAACAATTGCCGAAATAGAAAGAACCACAACTCAGGAGCTGTAGCTGCAAGATGCACTCCTACTCCAGAAGTCTGCAAATCATTAACAAAAATCAACAACTGAACCAAAGAATCTCTAAGCAAAGTAGAGGGAATGAATACTTGTTGATCTCGGGAGGTCCCTGGCCCACCGCTGGCTGAGGTGGTGGAATCTCTGACTCTGGTGCAGTAATAGGGTCTAGGGGAGGTACACCCTGGTTCCTAACTAGGGACAACTCAAGAGTCTGGGTCTTAGGACCTACCTCATATATTATTGAAGCACGTGTCCTGGGTATTTGCGAAAGAGTAAAGTCAACAGAATGTCCTACAAACCAACTTAGAATCTTAGCACGATAAGAATGAAACAAGTGAAGGACTCTTAAGAATGTCCTATAGCCTCTCAAAGATAGGAAATAGATGTCAATGTTTCGATCCACTAGACTCTATTAGACACTTGCTCTTGTATCAATAATATCGGTGAAACCTAGGCTCTGACACCAATTTGTCATGACCCGAATTTTGAGTAATGATGGCACCTACCATATTGTAATACCCCAGAAAATTTTTCATATAAATTTTGTGCATAAACATATTGGATCTTATCTTCGAGAATGATTTATAATTTTTCTATGTGTTATTTCTTGGATTTCGACCCACCATTTCGTAGAGCATCGAATTAGATTTCTAACGATATGTGGATCACCTAAAACGGACACTCAATCTATGAGTTACGACCATTCCGATCAAACTACGACCATTCCAATCGAACTGTGAACAGTAAAATGTGCACAAAAAAAATTACTGCAGCCAGGCGATTTGTTTTTTGTCAACTTCAAAGGATCATAACTCCTTGTACATAATGAACTGTGTGAGTTGCTATATATCAACGGAAATCCCTAAGAGTATTCTATCCAATAAAATTGGTTTCATCCAATTTAGACATCGGAGTAAAACGTTATGGACAATTTACTTCAGCCTATCAGAAAGATCACTGAAGGATAGATTCGGGTTTTATTTATTTCTTAGGGGCATTTTCGTCTTTCACCACTCTTTTAAACCTCTATAAATACCCCATTCAGCTGAGAACTTGAATTATTTTCCTCTCATTTTTCTTATATGTATATATTCTATCCAATAAAATTATTTTCTTAGGCTTTGATTCAAGAATTTCTTCTTTCAATCTCTTCCGTCCACGAAATCTAAGGTATGCAAGTGTTTATATGTGGAATCCTTTCATCCATAGAGTCCATGAATCCCTTTTTGAAAGTTCAAGTTATGTGTGTATATATATATATTCTAGACTTTGATGATGTGTATATATATATGTTGATTGATATTTGATGCTTGAGATATATATGAGGATTATGTATGTTACTTGATATATATATATGATGATTATGCATGTTGGTTGATAGATATATATGTGTGGTGATGGTGTATGTTAGTTGATACATGCATGTGATGATTATGTGTGTTGGATGAGATATATAGGGTGGCGAAAAACATGAGAATTTGACGAATTCACCAATGCCTAAAAGTGCATGCAAGGTGTTTTTGGAATTGTCTAAGAGGCTATAAATTTACATTCTTAGGATATAATAAGTTCTAAATGACTAGACTACTTTCTATGTATATGTTCAACATGAACTCCATGTTATTGTCTAAAATTAGGGATGTTGTGTGGAAGGCTTATGATATGGTTGTAACTGCAGACTAGGAATTTAGTTGGTGGAATTAAGATGAATGATGGTGTTGTAGCACATGTAATTGTTCATACTGACCTATGCCTAAATGGTGCATGCAAGGTAATTGTAGAAATGCCTAGTTGAAGAAGAATGGATCGTATGACCCCTTGTGATCGAAGTGATGAGTTCATACCATACTTGCATGCTACGTGTTTACTATAATGCTTGAGGGAAATGGTAAGGCCATTAGGCCACGCTAAGTGTGAAATGTCTAATTATGGGTCGAATTACATATATCAAGATCTTAAAGAAAAGAACCTTGAGAAGTGAACCATGATGTGTTGAATGTATGTTATTTTTATGTATCTTGATTGGATGAACTATGTTATGTTGTATTCTTCCTTAACCATATGCATCCTCGTTGAATGATCTACGATGTAATGGCATGAGATCCCAATACTTATATATGAATATGATCTTCAAATGATTGGTGTGAGGTGTTAATGAATGCATGGTGCATGATGGTCTGTGGGCATGTGAGTATGTGTTGTTGTGTACTACGTATTACTTATGTTATTGAGTGCTGGGGGTATGTATGCCCAAAATAGTCTGCTGGCCTAGAGCTGAGTCAGTTCCGTGATAATCTTAGCCGTGCTACGATCGATGAATTTCTGATGATTTGAGAACTTAACATGAGTTCCGTGAGAACTTAGTATGTGGGGTTTTGAACAAGAATATCTTTTCATTCTTGTGCCTAAAGAATTGATTTTATCATTGGAATTTCATGATTTGGTGAAGTGGGTAAATACCCAAGATGTTTTAATGACGAATTATGAGGTTATCAAAAATAGAAATTGTTTAAGCTTTGATGTACATGATTACTTTATTATTCCCAAGTTACGATTTTATATGGTGAATTTCATATCTCTACCATGAGTTGATATTTCAAGTGTTTACAAGAAATGATTTATGGAACTTTGAATCGTCCAATATTGGTATACATAATAACTTTATTATCTTGTTTGCTTGAAATGTGATTTTATGTCATAAATTGCATACCACTACTATGAAATTATTTTTTTGAGGATTCTTGATAAAAGAGCCATGATTTGAGTTACATTAAGACATACAAAATCTTACTATGATTTGAAGATCTTAAATGCTTTTATAAAGATATTGTTATGATTTGAATATTGGAATGAAAGAATGATCATTTCAGAATATTGATTGGCATCCGCAGAGTCGGGATGATTTATATTTATTTTAAGCTCGCAGAGACGAAATGATTTGTTATTGATACCATGTTGATGTTGAGGAAAATTAAAATGTTTTGAGCTAAAATGTGTTGAGTTAGGAATCCACAAATTGATATCATTTGATAAATGAGAAAGAGATTTGGTCTTTATGATAGACCCTTGTGATGTTGTGGTGGATTTCTTAACGCGTTCTGAGCTAGTCGGGGAGTATTACTTAGCACTGAGAGGGAAATTTGGTATTTCCCCAAACATATGTGCCACCGTAGGATTGTTGATGATGATATTGTTGGCCAGAGAGACGAATTGTGATTATAAAAGCTTTAAGGTTGTACTCCCTTGCAAGAGTACAACACTCCTGCCAATGGGAGTGCTCTCCCTAGGAGGGAAAACGTTGGTATTCCACGCGGGTCACATGGGGTTGTTGGTTATAGGAAACTTCCCTGTCCGTAAAAGTATGTTTCTTGAACTTTCGAGTCGCTCCGAGTCTTGAGTTGATGAGTTTGGTTGTCTATGATGAGTCATGAGAATTTATGATGAATATTGATGATTTTATGTTGATTTATGGGATTTTACTTATGTTTTCCTCTCTATAATATTATGAGAAGTATGGATAATGAAATTCAAGCCATGTGAGTCTTCATTTTCCTTACGCAAGTTTTATGAAATCAAAGAAATTATTCAAATTATTGCGTGCACCCCCACATATTCAATTGCTTATGAGGAGTCATGGTGAGTTATGTAACTACTTCCCATGGTTTCTATGTCAGTATAATTCTTCAGGAGTCAGAGGTGTTAGTGTTTTTGATTGATCAGTGTTCGTATCCTGTGATTAATTAATGCAGTACCCCAGTACAGTAGTGAGTTTCAAGGACAGTAAAGTGGTATCCGAGCTGTGGTATATGGAGTCATTATAATTGTTATAGTGGTTGTGAACTGTGCATTCATATATGTGTACTTGTTCGTTATTCTCATGATTATTCTATTGATTGAATGTTCATGCATAAGCCCTTGCATTTAGCCTTCCCTGCTTGCATACTCAGTAAATCTTAGTACCGACACATTTGCACTATGGTGTTCTTTTATTTTGGGACACCATAGGTTCAGAGGAGTGAAACTTGGAGCATCTTAGAAGTCACTTGTATAGCAGCAGTGGGTGCAGCAGTGAGTCCTTATCATCCAAGGATGTTGTTATTACAGTATTTGATTTTAGTAGACGGAGTTAGTTGGGGGAATTTTCCCTTCAACTCTACAGTTCAGGCAGTGTAGAGGCTTTTCAAACGGATGTATTAGTGTGTGGTTTAAGGTATTGTATATTTTTAGATGTTTGAACCTTATGGAAAGTGTTAGCCAGTTTTTGCATGTATTTTATTATATTATGCAGTGAACAGGTACAGATATCATAAAAAAAGTTAGCTTGTGGTCCTCCGAGATCATAAGCACCGTTTGGCGTTTCCGTTCTCGGGAATCAGGGCATTACACATACTCCACGGTAGGTAAGATTGTACCGTAACCTGGAGCTAATGAAATGGGTTACCTTGATAAGAACGTTCAACATGGACCCTATGTGTGAACACAATATATAACAACAACATTTCACAACTAAGGATAACTGATATTCAAACACAAATCCCATGACCTGATAGTATTAATATAGGAGCTTCTAAACTTGCCAAGAGGAATTTACAATCTCAAAACCTAAAATATCTTAAATAATCTCATACATTTGTCTCAAAAACAAAAGAAAAATAAGTATAGAGGGGAAAAAGGGAAATTCAATCTCCAAGAACTCACCCAATCTCCGAATAGTCAACTTTCACGAACTAGCTCAACTACGACAACTAAAACTTGGGTCTGCACCAAAAGGGTACAGAAGTGTAGTATGCGTACCAAAACACGGGTACTCAATAGGCATCATCAGCTAACTAAGCCAAAATATAGTGTAAAGATGATATAAAGTAAGACAATAATACTAAAGTTAAGGGATAGAATTGAACTTGAACCTACTTTGATACCACTGTAACAACATCTATACTACTAAAGCAATAATATGACATACTATCTCAATTTACTCCATAATCACCATAGAAACTAAGTATCGTTTCCAAAGTGTAAAGCTATATACATAATAGCAAAGCATCTAATTGTCATAGTCATCATCAACCATCTCTAGAACATAATGCATAAGAACTTACCACGACGTCCCATTCCACCGGGAAGTACACGAAAGAGAGAACAACAAAGTACTCATCATGGCGTCCCATACCACCAGAGAGTATACAAAAATAATACAACTAATAATACAATAAAGCACAACTATTCCATTGATTGATCGAAACCACGAGTAGCTCCACCCCGCCATGTATCATTATCGAAATCCACTTTAAAATATCCATATCATACTTTAGCATTAGAAAGCTACATTGTCATAGCATAGGCATATAGTCATCAATTCTATAATCCATTGATTATACTATATGAAGTTGATACTAGTTATCCTTATCATTCCATTAGTCAGTAGATTACCTGTCTTATCATAACTAGCCATCAAATTGGGGAAAACTACAAGCCACCCATATTATAGGTTATTCATCTATCATAAGGCCATTTCTTAGCTAGCATCTTCATGACATGAGTTATTAATTAGGCAATCTCAACCTTACATATTAGAAGATAATTTAAATAACTATCATGCGATACTAGGCCCATAATCACTTGGCATACCACAACATTAAGGACTAATTTTCATAGTTTAATCAAGTAAAGTCCACCAACTAGCTTACTAGGTTTCGAGCCTCCCAATAGTAATCATAAATTTTAGAAGTAACTAGTTATCACATAAGCTACCTTACTAGGCAATATTTCCTAATATAATCTCTTTTTCAAGTCAAGGATATATATTAGGTTAGCCATTGATTCTACGCAAGATTATTCATACCACGAGGTCATAACTCAATATTAGGTGTAGATTTCCTCTTATTACTAATTTAGTATCAACAGGGGTCTCACCCCTTATTTAGTGATTAGGAATAAGAAAAAAATAACAATTTACCAATAGAGACCTCATAATTCAAGCATATAGGTGGTTGGCCCCACTCATCCTAACCTTACAACTATTAATGCATATAAGTATATTTTGCCGACATGGCATTATAATGTTCTTACCTCTTCCAAATTCACCGGGAATCATCATAATATCAACATATTCCTCCAGATTCATTGAGCATCATCATAATATAAACATATTCCTCTAGATTCACCGAGCATCATCATAATGTCACATATTCTTCCAGATTCACCAGGCATCATGATAATATTGTGAGCCTTCAAATACAATAACATATATCCATATGCATAGTAGAAACAATAAACATGCACAAGGTTCACAATTTAAGAAAGTAGGGATATAGGATAACACTTGTCGTTTAACCTTACTAATAAGCTTCACATGTAATATCAGCATAAACAAGAGCATGATTATTTACAAGCTATGCACATTAATCACCCAATAAGGTTATTCAAGTCATGATCACAAGATAATATGGTAATCAAGTTCAACCATCACAACTCCTATGTACAAATAGTTTAGACAGTCACCACATATCTAGGTCACTAAGCATTTACCTAGTTCAAGCTTAAGGTGGGTCAAGTTCCCACTTCTAATTCCCAAGAATGCCAAGCTTACTAACAAAAGTATAGTTTCTACTCGAAATTAAGATAGGTCTTGCATACCTCACCATAAGGGCTTACCAATCCTTTCTAGATCTATAGGGAAATTCTCTTCAATAATCCTTACTAAGTCAATCCAACACCAAGGTGATCACCCAGCTAGGTATCACATAGGTCAATACACTTCTATGGATAGTGAAGCATACCATTAATGTCTACTTATAACAATTATAGTGTTCCTATACTAGTTATGAGATCACAAATAAGCTAACCAAGGTCGTAGACTAAGGGTCAAATATCAAACATTACAAATTAATAGTCTATAGCAATCAATAAATCCCAAGTTCTCCATTTAATCAAATATCATCTAAATTCCCTGCCTAATCTCGCAAAATATCAATAACTACATTACAAACATGCTATATCTCATCTACGAGTAAGCCTAACCTACCTTGAATCCAAGTAACTCATGAACAAATGAGATTTTCCTTCCCTTTCCATAAAGCTTCCTATTTCACAAGTAATACTACCAATAATACAAACTAAGCATTACAAAAAGAATGACAATACCCATTATGGCACCATTATGTCATGGGTTTTAAATTGACACCAAAACCCCAATTGGGTTACACCCTTGGAAAGGAGTTAGCAAAACTAACCCATAGCCTAACTATCTTTAGGGAATTAAAACCCTCAAGTAATTTAAGTCAGTAACTTAATTTTGGGGCTACAATTACACCACAATGATTTAGGGGTTTTGAGTAAAGAAACCATAAAATCAATATAAAATTAGAGGAGTTCTTACCTTAGATAGTAGTAAGAATCAATCATAAAAGTGGTTTAAGCTTTAATTCAACCCACCACATATACTTAAAAGGATATACACTCTATTAGGGTTTCTAGGTTAAGAGGGAGGGACATAATGGCCAAAATTTATGTAAGATTGCACTTAATTATGGACCAACCAGCCCTCTGATAGAGCGGTCGCAACCCCATGTTGCTGTAGTCATGGCCTTGCGGTTGCACCTCTTTCACCGCAGTTGCAGCACCTTGGTGCATGCTATCCATGTATGAAGCTTGGAACTTGGTTTTGAGCATCGACCAATGCCTCCAAATGCATCCAGGGTTTATTTTGAAGAAATAAGATATGAAACCCTATAGTTTTCAACATTCCGGATGCGCTGGTGAATTCTAATTTAGTACGCAGAGATAATTTACTCAAGTTTTTATTGGTGGTCAATTAGGACCTACAAAAACATCAAATTGAGAAAAAGGGTTCAAAAACTCAAATGAACCATTAGGTAATTGAATTATCGATCCTCGTAAGTCATTAATAACTTGGGAAAATAATAGAGAACCTCTAATAAAGGAAGTAAAAAAGAATATGGATAATAACCTGAAGGGTCATTACACATTACCACTAATGCATTTACCAATGTGATGTGTCACTGAGTTCGTACGCAGCAAGAAAAGTGCTCTTAATATCCTATTCCTATATTGTTAGGCATTTTCCACTATATATAAGAATTTCAATGCACATAATATTAAGGGGGGGGATATCTTGGATCACGTACAATTCTTCTAATCCTACAAGGATTAGGATTATTGTATTATATATACACACTTTTGTAGGAATCTTGAAGGGGTGTGACGGTTTGGACGTACTTGGACAAAAGTGGAGGATGCTTCTACTATTATTTTGGTTTTGATATTTTATTTTTTTAGTTTATTAATTATTCTTAATATGTATTAAATTATTTGGATGGTGACAATGAATATGTGTGGCTAAACGCCCTCTTTTTGGGGTTAAAGCCAAGAACATAGGTACTATTATTTTGGATTAAATTTGTTTTTTTATTCTTGATTCAACTATTTTAAGGCTTTATCACTCTTAGAATACATCAATTGTCAACCTTGTGATCTTAGGAGACATAATAGGGCGATAGAACATAGGAATGAAAAAAGTGTGGTTAGTATTCTTTTGTAAAATAAGGAATTCAAATTAGCATCTCGGATAGGGATGTACTTAGATGCCTCACTTGATTTAAATGTAGGGTTATTGCTTAATGAACTTAATAAGATTATTACATCCCCACTCAACGATGTAGTTGTAATGTCCAAATTAGGCAAACAGTTAGAGGTCAGAAAACCATGATCATGAAATTAACCCTATGAATGAACAACCAAGATAAGAAAGTTAATGAATGAAGTTCAATAGCATTGTATGATTGTTCAAATTGCTTTAACCTTAGTCTTTACTCCATTGATTGTTTCATGACTTATTTTCTGCATTGTTTACTTTATTTGCAATTTATAATATTCCAATGTCTTTTTGGTTACACTTGAATCAATTGAATATAAATTGTAAACTAGAATAGAATCATTATGAATCATGTCCCCATGGGATCGATACTTGGCTTCTTAAAGGCCAGTTTACTACTTGGTAGACCACGTATATTTATGTTTGTGCTTGGGCACTTTCACCTATGTAGGCACCATATGTTCTGACGTAAAAAATACAGAGAGTTTTTGTTTCAATTTCAGAGGCCTGGCACAGTCAAAGTGTAAATAGGGTTCGTATATGGACTTTGTAAGTGGCCAATGGCCTCAATTATTCCAAATTATTTCAGCTTTGTTTACTAGGGTTTCAATATGACCTACATATACTCCTGTAATGTTTTCAATCCTTATTATGTAGGTTTAGTTAGGTTTTCCTATTTTATTTAGGATTTGAATTCTACCATTCCTTGTAATCTATAAATACCCTATAGGCTTTGTTTAGTGTATTCATTCACATATTTTGGGATTCAAAAAGACGCCCTTTAGGGTCAAGTTCACAACTATATTATTGTTCTTGGTTTTTTATTCAATTTAATACTTTGGGATTTATTCCTTCATTATTGTGAGAATGATTCTATAATATTGTTTGTGGATTCCATGATTGATCTCATAACTATGAGTGACTAATTCCTTTATCTAGGGTTGTGGGAACCCTTACAGATTAATGATGTAGAGGAAGTCACAAGTCATTCTAGATAAAGATTCTTGCATGTATTGTGGTTTCTTCATTCTTATTGATTTCTTAGAGGTGGCCAACATTAAGATCCTACACAGATTATTTTCCAATTACTCCAAAGAGGAGTAGTGACTAGGAAAAGAAGATCACAATAGTAATTAGAAGATTTACCATAGCCTTGCTAATATGTATTATCTAAGTAAGATCGATAACTATCAACTAATAACTAGAGACTCAAAAGGTAATAGTTAATTATGATCAAGGACAAAGGCTTAAGGTGATATCCTGAGACTCAAAAGGTAAAGGGTAAAATCCATCAACTGGTCCAAAAGGCAGTTGATGGTACATAACTTATCAGATTCTATGTGCAAGTCATTGGAATAGTTCTATAAGTGCATGACAATTTTACTGTGTTGAGAAGCCACTGCGAACACAAGCCTAGTATTTGTTTTAGATTGTTTACAACTAAGATAAATGAATTTTTATCCTTTTTATATTTCAATAGACTCCCCCCTTTTACTTTCTCACACTGCCTGGTGATTTCAATAAGTTTGAGAAGGATTTCTAACGTATTCCTTATGGGATCGAACCCAACCTAGTTGGGTTAGTATATTTTGACAATGACTGCTTTATACTAAGAAGGGGTAGTTTGGGCTTTACCACATATCTATAGGTCATATTTTATGACTATGAGGAATATCATCTTTATAGGACATTTATCATAATTTGGGGAAAGTTATCATAATTTACCAAGCCACGAAGTAAACTTATTCTAAAGGTTTACTAGTCTCAACAAGGCCTAACATCCATATATAACCCATAATTTCTAACACAAGTCTTGGTCTAAGCAGGCTGGACAATCCCACTTTTAATTCTCAATTCTCATATTTAGGTGTCAATACCCCAAACTAGGCTAAGGTATCTAGTTTAACTTCTAGATGTCAAGTAAGCCATAATGATACTAATATAGGAACTTCATCTAGAAACAAGGGAATTTAAGTCAACTCTACACAAATTACAATTTCAAAATCTCAAAAAACCTCACATATGGTTAATCATAATAACCATGGTTCCAACACTTAAATACATCCCAAACCTAGCATTATATCATATCAATGCTACAAATTAGTCTTATCTAGGGAGAGGGAATTGGGGTTATAAAAGGGTATTGCATATTTTAGCTTATAGGTCAAAACATTTATCTAATCCTCAAACATCAACATTCAATAATAATCATTCTACTGACAAAAAATCTTAACATTCACATCTATATGCAATTTATAACATGCATCATATTGTAAATAAGAGTAGACAAAAGCCTACTCCAAAGTCATCACAAATCAATACAACATTCCCTAAAATCTCATCTTTATTTCATAATCCCAAAATGCCAGCACACCATCAAAATAATAATATACTCATTAATATGAGAATAACGATATCCATATTGCACCATTATGCTTTGGGTTCATAAATGATACCAAAACCTCAAGTGGGTCCTACGTATAAAAATCTCATGCCGAGGTTAAACCAATGTTCATACATGAATAAGGAATCATAAACCTTATGAAATGGGTAAAAACAAAGCTTATTTAGGGCTAAAATTAAGCCCTAAGCTAAATTAGGGTTTTAGATCAAGAACCAATAATTTCATTAAAAAGTGATGAAATATTATCTTAATTCAGATGATAATCAAGATAAAAGATGTTTAGCAGGCCCCCAAGTCACCCAAAAGACTTAATTTTGAATTACCACACTCATTTAGGGCTCTTGGCTCTCTAAAATGAATAGAAAATGACAAAAATCATGACAATAGGGTCCATTTATATCCCCTTTAGTTATAGATGTATCACTATAGTATTCCTAGCACTTATAAAGTCAAAAACTTGTTTATGAACCTCAAAACTCATTCAGACATTGACTTTTTGAAAATGAACTATGTAACTCCACTAAATTCAACATTAGAAACACGTTGGTGATGTTAATATTCCATCCAAGGTCATTTAGACCAATTATGGGTCCCGTACCCATATCTTTCAAATTTTCTACTTTTCGACCAATAGGCCGAAATGAGCTCGGGTACATGCGGACCAAAACCAAAGGTTTACCTAGAATAAGATCAATATTATAGAGCTATTAGTGCAGTAGGAATTGCATCATAGGTTGTTTCACTGCAGTTTTTGCTCGACGGCCATTTGGAACTAAAGAAGACTTCTAAATAAAGAATTGGTTCTAAAAAAAAACAAACGACCCGATAATCAAACAATCAGTCCCAATAAGTCATAAATGACTTGGGGCAGATATGGAGAATCTCAAACAATAAAAATAAATGGAATTATGAAAAATGACCCGTAGGACATTATAGAATTCTAGTGAAATAATGATTAGTTAATAAATATAGATTAGTTGAAGAATGTTTGTTATTTAGTAAATAATGATTAGTTGATAAGTGTTGTTTAGTAGATAAAGTATTATTTATTGATGCATGAGGATTAGTTGCTACATGATGGATAGTTGATAAGTGTTCACTCATTTACTACTGATAGATATGGTCAATTGATGGTTATAGTGTGGCATGATTTTGATGAATTCTAACTATATTATGAGAGTTTATAAATAGTCGTGGTAAGTTATTCTATCTTGTTTTTTCCTTCCAAGCTTATTGGGGATTGTGATGGATTATTTACTTTTCCGCTCTAATTGGCTTTTGGGAGCCAATATTTTAGTTATGGTTGCATGTGGTGATGATTTATTTTATGTTATGGTATCATTCTTGTTTATTTACTTATTTATTCACAGTGATGTTTGAGTTATTTTAAGTTTATCTATACCTTGACTTAGTTGTGTTATCTTGTAATTTTTCATACTTTTATCATGATTTAGCTCTGTCAGCCGATTATATCTTCTGAGTACCTATGGCTTTGGTACTTATAATACACTGTTTTACCTTTTTGGTGCAGACCTGAATACTAGTTGTTATTATTGATCAATATTTATGTTATGCTTTTGGAGTCAGAATAACCTATTTCTTTCTATCTTTTATGGTTATTGTTTTGTTTCTTTATTGATGTTGTTAACTATTCTAGATACTTGAGTTTTATTATGATTAGATACTCTTATACTGGTTCAACAGGTCATAGAATGGTACATATGTTTACTATCATTATCTATTTCAAATACCATGCTTATTTATAAGTTGTACTTGTTGATGTCCTCTTATTTTTAGATTTTTTCACAAAGTAAATCCATAGTGTTTAGCTTTGGGTTAAAATTTGGCTTACCTACTTAGGTGATAGAGTAGGTGTCATCATGACTGATAAATCGGATTGTGACAAACTGGTATCAGAGTCTAGGTTTCAATGGTATTGTTGGTATAAGAGTAAGTGTCTAGTAGAGTCCTATAGATCAAAATAATTATATCCAATTCCTATCTTGGAGAGGCTATGGAACATTCTTAGATGTTTATTACTTCTTTCACTTATATCATATGATTATTTTGAGTTGGTTTACAGAATATTACTTTGGTTTAATTCTTTCAAAGATAAATATAACACGTGCTATTGGTACACAAAATAAGGGTCCTGAGATTGAGCCTAGGAATCCTACATTATTCTTGGATGACCTAGAGGTCATGGACAACCTAGTAATATATCCCCAACTAGGGGATAAGAGAGAGGGCCTTCACCAGGCCTTATTCCTACTCTTGAGCCAGAGATTCTTCTGTCCCAACTAGGAGTGGCCTAGAGACCATCCTGACTCCACCCTAGTTAGTTTTTAGTGCATTATTTATCCTGACTCCACCCTAGTTATTTAGGAGGGTAGCTTATAGCTGCGGCTCCTAGAGTTAAAGTCCCTTCAGCAATGACAAGTTCTCAGCTCGTAGTTTCTTAGCCAATTTTTTCTCAACCTACTATGCCTACTAAGAAGCAGAAGATTTTGGGTAGATTCTTTAGATTGGCTCTGCCTAGGTTTTCTAGTGCTCCAGGTGAGGATGTATATAAGTGTTTGATTACTTGTGAGGATAGCCTCTATTGGCCTTATTGAGACATGGTGCATGGATTATACTATATTTTAGTTGGACTTAGAAGCTTGAATTTATTAGAGAGGTTATATGGATTCAAGACCAACTGGATCTTCTCCTTTGGCATGATCCCAGTTCTTTAGGTATTCTTCGAAAAGTATATGTCTAACAGCCTTAGGGATAATTTGGAGCTCTATTTCTGAGATTAGAGTAGGGCTCCATGACAGCGGTGGAGTATGAGGCTCATTTTCATGAGTTTTCTAAGCATGATACTTCTATTTTGGGTACTATATTTGAGAGAGTTTGTTGCTTTATTAGAGGTTCGAGAATTCTCCTTTGAATGTCTACCCAAATCTTAGTTATTATAGGTAGATCATTTTTTTGAGCTTTTCAATCACTCTTAGTTGATAGAAGAGATACATGATAAGGTTCGTGAGGGAAGTGATAAGAGGCCTAGATAACAGGGCAGTTTTAGTGTGAGACATAGTAGTTTCTAATTATGAGGTATCCATTTTCATGGTAGACATCCTATGTATCCATCATATTATTCTCAAAGTTAGCCTAGTAGACCTGTTTAGGAAGTGCTTTATATTACTGATCGAGGCTAGACTAGTGCTTGTGATCTCCCTGGTCAGGGCAGTGGTCAGTCTTGAAGATCCTTATCTTTTGGTCATTAAAGATGTGGTGGTTATTCTAGGTCAGCCAGATCTGATTGTTCATGTTTAGTTCTTAGTATATATTGTAGTTTTAAAGCTCATGGTCACTATTTAAGAGATATCCCTAGTCGTGGTATGATTGTTTTTTTATCTTAGAGTGTTCCACCTATTAGAGCAGTTTATCCCTCAGCTAGAGGTGGTTCTTAGACAGACAATATAAGAGGTCGGTTGGGAGCCTAAACAGGTAGAAGGCATGGTCCATTATATACAGTACCTACTAGACTTAAGGTTGAGGCCTTGGATGCTATTATTATAGGTATTATTTCAGTGTGCTACCAGTCGACCTTTGCTTTATTTAATCTGGGATCCACTTATTATTATGCATCTACTTATTATGTTCCATAGTTAGAGCTATTTTGGGATTTATTATCCATGCCATTGTGTGTATCTACTCCTATGAGTGATTCTTTAGTAGTGGATTGGGTGTTCAGATCCTATGTTGTGACTGTTAGAGATATTGATACTCCTACTAATCTTTTTGTTCTAGACATGGTGGATTTTGATATGGTTCTGGGCATAGACTAGTTATCCCACTATAATGTGGTAATAGATTGTTTTCCTAGGACCATTACCTTAGCCATGCCCGTTAAACCCCCAGTTGTGTAGCGGGGAGAGATTAGCCAAAATCCTATGTATATTATTTCTTATGTTCTTGCAAGGAGTCTTATTTTGACATGTTTCAAGTTTTTTCTTACATATATATGTGATACTAGTATGGAGAGTTCATTGTTTGACTCTGTTTTTATAGTTTGTGAGTTTCTGATATGTTTCTTACCGACCTGCCTGGTATTTTCCCTGTCCATGCAATTGAGTTTGATATTGATTTTAAACCTGGAACCTAACCTATTTCTAATGCTCCATATCGTATGGCACATGTTGAGCTTAAGAAGCTGAATTCTGAGCTTTAAGACCTTCTTGGTAAGGGTTTTATTAGATTGAGTGTGTCTTCTTGGGGAACTCCTATATTGTTTGTAAAGAAAAATAATAACACCACACACATGTGTAATGATTATAGGCATCTTAATAAGGCAGTGGTGTAGAACTGTTATCCTATGCCTTACATTGATGATTTGTTTGATAGTATTTTCTAAGATTGAATTGAGATCTAGTTATGATCAATTGAGGATTCTGGCTGAGGATATCCTGAAGACAACTATTAGGATCTGTTATTATCATTATGAGTTGTTAGTGATGTTATTTGGGTTGACAAATGCCCTAGCGACATTTATGTATTTGATGAATTAACAGACTTACTTGGATTCCTTCATGATAATTTTCATCAATGATATCCTTGTATATTAAAAGGAGTAGAGAGGAGCAAGTACAATATTAGAGGATTGTTCTCCAAACTTTGAGAGATTATGTGCTTTTATTCAATTTCTCTAAGTGTGAGTTTTGGCTTAAGTCGGTGACATTTCTTGGACATGTGGTGTCTAAGGATGGGATTATGATAGACCCAGCTAAGATTGTGGAGATTTATTATTTGTCAATAGCTACATCTCCAACTGATGTTTGTAGCTTTATTGGTTTGGCCGGTAATTATAGATGTTTCATTTAGGGTTTGGCTACTATTTTAATGCTTATGACTAGATTGATTGGAGCGGAGGCTATTTCTCGATAGTCCAAGGAGTGTTAATTATGCATTGGAAAGCTCAAGGATTTCCTAACTTTAGCTCCTATTGTACCTCTTTCTGTAGAGGTTGAGGGATTCACTATGTATTGTGATCTTCTGGTGTTGGTGTAGCTTGTTTTTTGATGCATCAGGGTCGGTTATTGTTTTTGCTTTAGGACAGCTTAAGGTACACAAACGTAACTACCCAACTCATGATTTAGAGCTCGTGGCAGTAGTTTTTGCACCTAAGATTTAGAGACATTATCTTTATGGTTTGCATTATGAGTTTTCACTAATCATAGATTGATAGAGTTGCTTAAGGATTATGATATCTTTATCTTATATGATCCCAATAAGAAGAATATGTTAGCAGATGCTTTGAGTCATACATTAGTGAGTATGGGTAGTTTGGCTTCTATTTTAGTTTCTTAGAGGCCTTTGGCACGATACATAAGTCCATAGCAAACTTGATGGTTCTCCTTGATATGTTAGCTTCTAGGATGATTCTTGCTAATGTTGAGGCGAGGTCTTTGCTTCTTAAGTAGATTCAGGATCGTTAGTTTAAGGATAATAAGATTTGCTTCCTACATGATCAGGTGTTGAGTAGTAAGTCCAAGATGATCACCATAGATTCTAAGGGTGTTTTGAGGTTTGATAGCATATTCAGGTTTCGAGGATCAATTACTTTATTCAATTGATTTTACATGAGTCTTCCAACTCTAGAAATTCTATTCATCAGGGCATAAATTAGATGTATAGAGATTTGAGACAATATTATTAGTGGAGTGGCATGAAGAGTGATATGGAAGAATGTAGCTCATTGCCTATAAAGGTCGAGCATTAACAATAAGTTTGATTGACTCAGAGGTTGCCCATTCCTGAGTAGAAATAAAAGTGGATTAATATTGATTTTTAGTGGTTTTTCCTAATACTTCCTATGTTTTTGATGGTATTTGGGTCATCGTGTATCGATTGACCAAGTTAGTGCATTTCATTCTTATTCAAATATCCTTTAGTGCTTAGAGGTTGACATGTATCAATGAGCATAAGATACTTCATTTGCATGGTGTTCCCATATCTATCATTTCAGATTGAGGTTTCATGTTCACTTTTATCTTTTAGAAAGTTTTTTAGGAGGAGTTGGGTACTCAGGTGGATGTTAGTACAACCTTTCATCTGCAGACCAATGGTCAGACTGTACACACTATTTAGGTGTTTGAGCCTGTGTTATGGATTTTGTAGTCTAGGTAGGCTAGGTTTTACCCCTTGTTTGAATGAGCTACTTTATAGTATGTTTATGATTTTCTATTAGATTTGGGATAGATTTAGGTGTTGTGTGATAAATCGCTATAATTTGATTAGTTGGACCATTTAGGCTATTTTGGAAACTGTTTTAGGCATAATTAGCTTAATTATTCCTGTCTTAGGTGAAATTAACTTTGTAGGCTGTTGTTTAGGATGGAAATACCTTTTTTTCTTAATTAATAAAAAGATTTCCCTGGTCACTCGAGTTAAGGCTGAAATTTATCTGAATTGCCTTTACCTTAGGTGGAGTTAACATACTTGCTCTACATCAGGAGAAATCACTACCTTAGGGCTAGTTATGTCTTGCTCAACATCTAATAGGGAATATAGATACCTTAGCCTAGTATGGGGCTGATATTGCTAGGTAAATGATTTTTGGGATTTAAAAGTGGGCTCTTTGACCCACCTTAGAACAAGATTTGTGATAGTTATTGAAGACCTTTTATGCACTTGTGTATATGTAGGAAATGCCTATTATTGTGGTATTGAGATGAATTGGTACTTAATGGTTATGATAGGTGACGTTAGAAGTAGTGCTTGATAATTTTGCTATAAATGTATCATTGATTAAACTTATGATGAGCTATTGAATATGGTATTAGTTAGGCTACCGTATGTATTATTGAATACGCCCTAGATTATGATATTGACTAAGCCAAAAATTATGCTAGTTATTTAGCAAACGAATGAGCTATTAATTACCCTTGTAATCATGCTTATCGATATATTAGCATTTACACATTTATTTATGCTAGAGGTCATACTTATTTACAACATTGGCGATTAAGTTATTAATCATGCTATGAATAACCTATTGATTTTGCCTTGGACTATCTATTGATCAAGTTATTGATAAGCTATAATTATACAAATGATAAGCTATCTATTATGCTAACAATAAGCAAATAATTAGTCTATTGATAGGTTATTACATATGCCTTTGATCATACATCTTGATTATGTTAGTGATTATGTTTATTGACTATATTGACAAATACATTATAGATTATGCTAAAAAGCATAGTTATTGATTGTATTAGTGATTATGCTATTGATTATGCTAAAGATCGTACTTATTTACTATATTGGCAATCATGCTAACAAAAATGCGAGAGCTCACGATTTCCGATATGATTATTGATTATGTTAATATACTATGTTAATGATTATTCTATTAAATACTCTAATGATTATGCTATTGGTGTAATAATGATGATATAATTACCAGTACAAGTCCAATTATTACTTATGCTATGAACTATACAAATACAAGTTTGAGTTCAGATAATGATAATGATATTGATTATTTATACCTGGTAGAAGTCCAAAGAATGGCTATGATAATGAAGATGATATCTATTATTTATAACTTGTTAAAGTTTGGAGAATGGCTATGATATTGATGTTGATGTCGCTTGTTTATACCCGGTAGAAATTCAGACGATGGCTATGACATTGATGATGATATTTATGAGGATATTATTGAATATCCATCTCGGTTTGAGTCCATATACATATATATACACTCATTATACTAAGATGACATACTTATTTTGATATGACATCATTGAGGTGTGACATTTACAACAATAATTCTAGCAAAGTATGAAAACAAAGAGATGATTATAATGTGGTATGATATAAATGGATTCTAGTGAAATAATAACTGGTTGATAAATATTGGTTAGATGGTAAATATTGATCAGATTATAAGTGATATTTAGTAGACAAAGAACGATTTATTGATACATGAGGATTAGTTGCTGCATGATGGATAGTTGCTAAGTTTTGACTCATTTACTAATGATGGATATGGTCAATAGATAGTTATATTATGGCATTACTTAGGTGAATTTTAATAGTATTATGAGAGTGAATAAATGATGGTGGTAGGTTATTCTATCTTTTTTGTACATTCCAGGATTATGGGGGCTTGTGATAGGTTTTTTACTTTTCACACTAACTGGTATATGGGAGCCAATGTTGTATTTATGATTGCATTTGTTGATGCTTTATGTCACTTTATGCTATCTTTCTGGTTTATTTACTTTTTTTATGCACAATGATGTTGAAGTTATTTCAAGATGTCTATACCTTTACTTAGTTATGTTATCTTGAATTTTATCATACTTATATCATGATTTAGCTTATTCAGCCGATGATGCCTACTAAGTAACCATGACTTTGGTACTCATACTACACTTCTATACTATATTGGTGCAGATTCGAGTACCAGCTGCCGCTGTTGATTAACGTCCATGTTGTGTTAATATCCAGAGATAGAGTGAGCTCTTGGAGTCAAAGTCACCTATTTCCTTCTTTTTTTAACATTTATTCATTTGTTTTGAGATGAATATTGTTGACAATTCTAGATAATTAAGTTGTATTATGATTAAATGCTCTTGTACTGGCTCTACTAGGTGGTGGGATGGTATCTATGTTGACTATTTATCTATTCCAAATACTATCCTTATTTATAAATTGTACATGTTGATTTCTGCCAATGTTGAGCATTCTTCATAATTTTAACCATTTGTGTTTGGATCTGGGTTATATTTTGGCTTACCTACTAGCGGGATAGAGTAGGTGCCATCATGACCCATAAATCGAGCTGTGATAAAATCATAGTACCTTAATGAATGATTTTTGATCTCTTGGAACTAAAACTGATGTTTTAGAAATTAGATCGAGAGATATTTTGGTACATGATTTGCACACTCTTTTCTTACTATCATTTATTTTTTTCATCACAGATTCTGACCCTTTCCACTCTATTACGATGATAGAGTCTCATATATGACCCCAAGCAGTAGATTTATACACTTACATGTTTATCCCCAATGTGAGTTTGTGTATCTAATATTTATACATATCTCACTGATAATGGATAGAGTAAATTGATAATGAATCTAATTATAAATCCTGGATTGGGACCAAGTCAGTGTAACCGAATATTATTGAATCCCCTAGAGGCCCGTTCATCTGTGAGCTATCATGTCGTAGAAGAAAGGTCTCCGTAGGTCCTGCCTTTACAAGCCATCAAGCTAGAGGAGGTGTATACACTAGGTACATTATAGTACTTAGATTAGTTATGGTATTATATATGTACTTTTCATTTAGTTTT
Source organism: Capsicum annuum (assembly GCF_002878395.1). Lineage (NCBI taxonomy): Eukaryota > Viridiplantae > Streptophyta > Magnoliopsida > Solanales > Solanaceae > Capsicum > Capsicum annuum. Next base: position 175,864,262 of record NC_061121.1, on the reverse strand, counting down.
GCATTTGAATTGCCTAACACCAGTTTATCAGCCTTATGGGGGGTTGCATAGATATAGGTTATGAGTGTTGTTTGTTGAGTATTGGTTTAGCCTTCCAATTTATGGTATAGGTTATGTATTATTTAGTCAGACTAGCCTGTTAATGTATTGTTGTTATTATGGTTCGTTTCTAAAAGGCTAATTATGGATTGGTACTGAGATTTTAGGTATGATTTCAAACCTTTTCCTTTAATGGTATTTTACATTTTTATAGTGTATTTGTGGTTAGACAATAGACTATAGGACCTGATCATACTAGTATTAGCCTTCCTACTTGGATAGGTTTTCTTGGAGAGGTTAAATGGACTACCTTAGGATATACCTTTGAGTTAGTCTTATATACCTATATATATATATATATACATATCTAGATATGGTATTACCATATATCCCTATCCTCCCTTACGTATTCACATTGTATATGTATTCCTTGGACTTGTATTCTACTATAAATCATTCTTCTACTCTTTATTTGTATATTGGACAGTCATAAAAGATGTAGTTATTTATTTTTCGAAGATGACTAGGATAGGATAGCTTATTCTTAATGCCTCTTTAGCCTTACTATGTGTACCTTCCTAAATAGGTTTCTGTAGTTTATATTCATAGTTTGTATAATATTTATATTTCCATTATCTTTGGAGATCAGTTGGCAGTTGCCAATTGAGTACCACGCCTTTAGTACTCATACTATACATCTACAACCATGAGATTATAGTATGGGTTCTCACTGTTGATGTGTGCATTTTTCAGAGTAGCTATGATTGGAGATTTGGGTTAAGCTCATGAAATTTGGAGCATTACTACATTTTTTTTGGTGGTTTAAAGTGATATCTCTATTTTATTTAGAGATTGGTTGTAAATCAAAATTTATTTTGCATTTGACTTTTTACTCTTATTGTATTAGAAACTCTTGTACTGGTTCCACTAGGTCTTGGGACTACCTTATATGTTGTAGTCTATTACCAAAATTATTTTGCATTTTCGGTCTATTTCCTTGGATAGTTTTTCTAACAATTTCAAATTGTGGCTCGACTTACCTTTCGGTGGTTTATAGTAGCTGCCATCTTGACCTGAGAAATTGGGTCGTGACAATTTGGTATATGAGCCTAGGTTTCCTGGTGTGTTGGTACAATAGCTAAGTATCTAGTAGAGTCTTACATATCAGTGTGGAGACATTTTATCCTACCTTCAAGAGGTGATAGTGAACTCATAGGAAATTCTATTCTTGAGTCCTTGTAATGTGTCCATATTTTTATGAAGCTCTAGTACATTCTTTGACTCTATTTTATTCCAGTTGGAAGATATGAGTTTGTAGATAGATGTAGACATAACTTCATCATGTGTTTCTAGAGCTTTAGTGCAACGTCAGACTAGGAAGTCAAAGATGGATTTCAAAGATCTTCAGCATTAGCCAGAGGATATGAGACCAGTCCATGCTTCGGTAGAGTTTGTAACTACTTCAGCCTTTTGAGATTCAACATTGAAGATTCTAAGCCTTTTATGGATTCCTTACAACCAAAGATAAGGTCTGGTTCATCGAGAAGTTCTCAGGCTATATTTGGGTTTATTAGTGTTCGACATGGTTCCTTATTGGTTTTAGAGTATGAGAATGGGTTTTTTGAGTAGGATAGACATACTCTATGTTATACTTTTCATAGTATGAGATATTGTGTGAATTTATGAGAGTATTAACCTTGACACTCTATTTGGCATTAGATCATTTTATAGTAGGTGGCTCTTCTTTCTCTCAAGTTGTTGATCATATAAGGTCTATAAAAAAGATTGTATTGACACTTATAGTTGTGGATCTTAGATCAGTTGTGGTGAGCATGATGGGCATACTTGTCATTGGACCATACAGAGGATTCTATATGGGTCATCGGGCCATGGAGGCTATTTTAGATCAGTAGGTTCAGTACCTCAGTGTATTACCAGAACTTGTTCTGGCTGTGACAAGATTGTTCATTGGTTTTTAGAGTTGTCTAGGCGCGAGTTGGATGTTTAGACAAGGTCAATATAATGACCCTTCAGTTCATTTTTTGTATTTCCACTCTTTTTCGCCATTTAGACATCCCTATAGCTACCATAAGCGATTTATGACTTATTGGGATTGATAGTCTGGTTATCAGGCAATTTTTTTAGATCCAATTTCCTATTCTAAAGTCTTCGATGGTTAAAATTGGTTACCAAGAAAAAATATCAGTCAGACGACCTTATATGCTAATTTTGACTATTTAACATATCTAAAAGGTCATTTTTATGCTTGAAGAACCCTTAGTTTGGGTCCCTAGGCTCCTAAAATAATATGAGGCTGTTGGATGGAAGTTAAGAAAAAAGAAAAGTGGGTGTGAGACACACTTATCTTTGAAAGAACCGCAGATGTAAATTTTGACCGTGCCATTCAATTTAAAATGTCAAATTTGAAAAGGTATCATAATCCATTTGTGTATTTAAATTACAGATTAATTTTGAGGGTTGGCAGAGACTTAGAATTTCTCAAAGTCTCAGCTAGTACTGGTGCATCGCTTAAGCGATGTCTTTGATCACTTTAGCATTCTGGAAAATCAAAATAAGTATTGCTTACGAGAAAAGGTATTCACTCAAGTGAATAGCTTAGTAGTGGGGAAGGTGTTGCATATGTGATACCATTATCGCGTTCAGGACACTAGCACAAATATCTAGATATCACGTAAGCAATCGGCTGATTATGTAAGCGATAGATGTGCAAGAGAACAAGTAACGCTTAAGACACCCAAAGTTTGCATAAGCGTTACCCATGCATCTTGGAAGGGTATAAAGACCCTACTTAGCCTATTTTCTCCATTCTTCATCCAGTTTTAAGATGACATTTAAAAGTGATAAAGCTTTGGGGAAAACATTTATATGTCATCTTTGAGCTTGGATAAAGTTTATGTACACTAATTTCCATCAAATTGGATGTACCATTCCATTAATTTCATGGTTGAATTTCCCATATTTTTGCTAAAACACTAAAAGCTTGGTGACTCAATTTTAGAAATATTAGAGCTCTAAATTCATCCATTTTGTGGGTAAATATTCCTTGCTCGTAGAGGGACATTATGTTGGATTCGATTGTGCGATTCACTAAATGGTCCCCACATGAAATTTAATGTGATTTTTGGACCTGAAGCATAATAGTGTAATATGGGTGTCATTTCTTCTCTAGATGAGTAGATTGTGATTTTGATAGCGTAGCACCTTGCAGAAGCTTCTCAAAAAGGAAAATCAATAGTTTAAAGATAGGTTAACCCTCTTCATAGATTGATATATTTTATAGTATTGATTATGATACTATGCTAGATATGGGATAGGATTTAGGTGTTGGTGGTGTTATCATCAATATTTAAGTTAGTCAAATTATTTAGGCTTTCTTGTAACCATAATTTAGGTGTAATTGATTTAGTTCCTCATTCTATGTAGAATTTTTTTTATTAGAGCCAATCAAGGCCTGTTTAATATCTAAAAGTGGATTTGGATATCTTAGCCTAGTCTAGGATAGTATTTTCCTTATAATGGATTCGGGGATTAGAAGTTGGCCCATCCATCCCACATTTGGCCAGGACGTAATCTAGTTTTGGTAAGCATTTATACAATTGTATTGCATTTTGAAGGGTCTATTATGAGTGTGTTGATATTATATACTTTACTCTTTTATTTTTGGAGCTGATGCTATTTCTCATTAAATTAGGTAATTTGAACATAATATTGATGATATGAGCATCAATTCATGTCTGATAATCGAATATGATATCGATGATATGAGAACCAATTCAAGTTCGATAAATTATTGTGATATTGATGCTATAAGCACATTTTCAAGTCCGAAAACTAAGATTGGTTATGATTTGATTTGGTATGGTTTGATTTTTGGCCATGGCAGGATAATTAGTATATTACGGTTACCTAGTTATTTACTTTCCTATGGTTGTACCCTCTAGTCTTATGGGGGCCTACATTGGGTTATTTATTTTCTCACACTTATTGGCTTATGAGGGCCAATTTAGTAGATATAATCTTTACATTATTATCTCAGATTTATTGATTCATTTATGCACTATGATGTTGGAATTTATTTCTAATTTTGCCCTTCTACCTTGACATATCATGTTTTATCTTGTATTTTATCATATCCATATCATGATTTTGCTCAGTTGTCAAATAATGCCTACTGTGTACCTGTGGTTTTGTTACTTATACTACACTTTTGTACCTTTTTGGTGTAGATCTAAGTACTAGTTGCTGCTGCTAATTTAATGCTCGTGCTGCAATTGAATTCGAAGATGGGGTAAGCTGTTGGAGTTGGAGTTACCCCTTTTCACTTTTTTTTATGCCTAGTCTTTTATTTTTGAGGCTGTTTGTATTGACTATTTTGAAAGTTGTTGTGTATTTGTAGTTGCTCTTGTACCTACACTTTTAGGTCGTGGGATGGTTGCCAGTATTTTATCTACATTGGATTATATCTATTATTTAATTATTGATTTCTGGCCTCTTAGGCCATTTCCCACAAAATCTTCCCATTGCTCATAGCTCTAGGCTACAGTTTGCCTTACCTATTGCCGGAACAAAGTTTGGGCCATGATAAATTGGCATCAGTGACAATGTTCACCAGTATTGTTTGTACCAAAGAAGGCAGTGAAATTTTAGTGGGAGCCATAGTGGATTACAATTCAAAGGCAGTGGTTCTCAGGTAGGTACTCTTTGCGCCAGCTGTATCATCCTCAGGGTCAGTCTAGTAAACCCATTCAGAACGCAATCCAAATTACAGATGGAGGTCTGTCTAGTGTCAGTGATTATCCTTGTAGGGTAGTTGACTATTTTTGAGGGGTTCATTTTTTACTTATTCTAGTTGTGATAATTATTTTGAGCCAACTGAATCTTCTAGTTTTGGTACAGTTCAAAGGGTATGTTACATTTATGAAGTTTTTTGTCATTTTGCACAAGAGCGCCTTAGTCATAGAGCGATTGTTCATTCATCTTATGTTATTCACCTATTAGGGAAATTTATCCCTTGACTTAAGGTTGTATGCATAATTGTAGGGGTTTTCCTTAGGATGCTTCTGAGGGCTCTCAAGTAGGTAGGACAGGTGATCGGTCAGGAGGCTAGCCAGGTGGTGGGTATGGTTAGTTGTATGCAGTACCTGCTAGACCCGACGCTAAGTCTTTGGATGTTGTTATAATAAGTACAATCTTGGTGTGTCGTCAGTCGACCTTTGCTTTATTTGAGCTAGTGCCAACTTATTCTTATGTGATTGCTTATTATTCCCCATATTTTGAGTTATCTTGGGATTCAGTTTCTATGCCATTATGTGTATCTACTCCTATGGGTGCTTCTTCAGTAGTGGATCGAGTTTTTGGATCATGTCTTATGACTGTGAGAGATATTAATACTCATACTTATCTTATTATATTGTACATGGTATAATGTGATGTGTGTCTGGGAATGAACTGGTTATCCCACTATCACAAGGTCATGGACTATTTTTCTAAGACTATTACCTTAGCCATGCCTGATATACCATTAAAAGTATGGTAGGAAGCTGTTAGCTATGAGCCAATGGGGATTATTTCTTATGGAGGCTTATATTGAGAGGATACAAGTCTTATCAGACTTATATTTGTGATGTTAGTGTGGAGAGCCCATTGTTTGACTCTCTTCTTGTAGTTCATGAGTTTACTGATGCTTTCCCTATTGATCTACCTGGTATTCCTTCTGCTCGTGATATTGAGTTTGATATTGATCATGATCCTAGCACCTGACCTATTTTTACGCACCTTATTGTATGGCTCCTACCAAACATAAGAAGCTGAATTCATAGCTTTAGGTTCTTATTGGTAAGGATTTTATTTCATTGAGTATATCTCTTTCGGTTGATTCTATGTTGTTCATGAAGAAGAAAGATAGCACCATGTGTATGTGTATTGTTTATAGATAGCTTAATAAGGTAACAATGAAGAACCAGTATCCTATGTCTCGCATTAATGATTTATTTGACCAGTTTCAGGAATCAATAGTGTTTTCCAAAATTGATTTAAGGTCCAGTTACCATCATTGGAGGATTTTGGCTGAGGATATCCCAAAGAAAGACTTAAGGACTTATTATGGTCAATATGAGTTCCTACTGATGTTTGTTGGGTTGACTAATGCCCCAGATGCATTTATGGATTTTATGAATTGAGTGTTCAGACCTTTTTGAGATTCCTTCGTGATTCTGTTCATCGACCACACCCTTTTGTATTTAAAGAGTAGAGAGGATAATGTGCAATATTTGAGGATTGTGCTCTTGACTTCTAGAGGTCGTTTATTTTTTGCAAAATTTTCTAAGTGATAGTTTTGGCTTGAGTCGGTTAAATTCCTTGGACATGTGGTGTAAAGGATGGGATTATAGTAGACCTAATTAAAATTGAGTCTATTCATAGTTGGGTCAGGCCTATATCTCCGATTAATGTTCATAGCTTTATTGGTTTGGCTGGTTACTATAGGCAACTTGTTGAGAGTTTTGCTACTATTACAGGACCCATTACTAGATTTACTCTGAAGGAGGTTTCTTTTTGATGGTCGAAGGAGTGTGAGTCAAGCTTTGGAAAGCTCAAAGAGTTTCTTACTTTAGCTTCTATATTAGATCTTTATATTTAGGGTGAGGTATTCACCGTGTATTATGGTGCTTCTATTATTAGTATTGGTTGTGTGTTGATAAATGAGGATCATTTTATTTCTTCTATTTTAAGGCAGTTGAAGGTGCATAAGCGCAACTGCTCTACTCATAATTTGGAGTTTATGACAGCAGTTTTCATGCTTAAGATTTGGAGGCATTATCTTTATGGAATAAATTATGAAATCTTCATGGATCATTAAGATCTTCATGGATCATCATAGTATTCAACATCTTATGACCCAGAATGATTTTAATTATATGCAGTGTAGATTGATGGATTTTCTTAAGGATTATGATATCTCTATCTTGTATTATCCGAGCAAGGCGAGCATAGTAGCAGAAACCTTTAGTTAAATGATGGTGAATATAAGTAGCTTGACTTCTATTTTAGTCTCTCAGAGGCCTTTGGAATGGGATATTAAGTCTTTAGCTAACTTGATGGTGCAACTCAATATTTTAGACACTAGGAGGATTCTTGCTAGTATTGTGGCAAGGTCTTCTATATTTGAGTAGATTCAGAGTTATCGGTTTAAGGATAAGAGACTTTGTATCATTCATGATCAGGTGTTGAGTGGTGAGTCCATAAGGATTACCATAGATTTGAAGGGTGTTATGAGGTTAGATAGCCATATTTTTGTTTTGAGGTTTCATAACTTGATTCGATCGATCTTGTATGAGGTTTATAACTCCAAATATTTTATTGACCTACATTTAGTAAAGACTTATAGAGACTTGAGACAACATTATTGGTAGACTGGCATGAAGAGAGATATGGTAGGCTTTGTAGCTCATTACCTATGTTTTTAACAGGTGAAGGTCGAGCATCAGAGACCTGGCGAACTAATTCAGGGATTTCCCATTTTCAAGAGAAAGTGGAAGCAGATTACCTAGGACTTTGTGTGTGTTTTTATCATACCTCTTGTAATTCCAATGGTATTTTAGTCATTGTGAATCAGTTGACCAAGTTGGCATATTTTATTCCAATTCAAATGTCCTTCAGTTCCAATAGGTTGGCACTTATCTATGTTCATGAGATAGTCTATTTACATGGTATACTTATATCTGTCATTTCAAATTGGGGTTCGTTGTTTACTTCTAGCTTTTAGAGAACTATCCAGGAGAAGTTAGGTACTAAGATGGATCATAGTACAACCTTCCATCCACAGACTGACAGGCAGTTAGAGCGAACTGTCTAGGTTCTCGAGGATATACTCCGAGCCTATTCTATAGATTTTTGAGGTCAATAAGAGCAACACTTATCCTCTGTAGATTTTGCGTATAATAGTAGATACCTCTCAATTATTGTGATGGCTCCTTTTAAGGCTTTATATGTAGGAGATGTCACTTTCTGATTGGTTTTTTTAAGTCATTTGGGGTTTACCCTACAGTACTGGTTTGATTTTAGAGTCGTTGGATAGAGTCAGTGTGACTCATGAGAGGTTGAGTACAGCTCAGGTTATGAAGAAGACATGCAGATCGTAGGCTTTGTTCCTTAATATTTGGAGTTAGTGACCAAGTGCTCCCCCGAGTATTACCTTTGAAGGGTGTGATAAGGTTTGAGAGGAAAGTAAAGCTCAGCCCTAGATACATTGGATCCTTTAAGATTATTTATGTAGTTGGTGAGGTGGCTTATGAGATAGGCTTACCCTAGATTTTTTTGTTGTCCATCAATTTTTCTATTTTTCCATGTTGTAGCAAAATATTCCTAATCTATTTCATATATTTATATATGACTCACTCCAGTTAAATGAGCCATTGACCTTCATGGAGGATCCTATGCTTATTTCAACTAATAATGTCAAGAGGTTGAGCACTAGCGATATTCCTATATTTAAGGTACAATGGAAGCACCACCCAATAGAGGAGGCTATGTAGGAGATAGAATCATTAAGTAGACCCAGTATCCTCACCTTTTCAAAGCTTTTGGATCCTAATCCTTTACTTTTGCAGATAAAAGTTCTTTTATTTGTAGATAATATGATGACCCTCCAGGTCATTTTTTATATTTCCACTCATTTTTTTCGTTTGATCTTTCCTATAGTTGCCCAAGGCATTTATGACTTTTTGGGATTGGCAATTTGATTATTCAGGACTTTGTTTGGTTTTTATAGTAAATTCTCTATTTTAAAGCCTTCGTTGGTTCAAAATGGCTATCAGGAAAAAACATAAGTCAAACGATCTCTTATGCAAATTTTGACTATTCCAACAACTCTGGAATATCTACTTTAGACTTAGGGGATCATTGGTTCAAGTCTCGAGGCTCCAAGACTTATTTTAGGCTATTAGTCGCGAGCTATTAAAAATGGCCAAAAGGTATGGGTCCCATATTTTGTCGAAATAACCTCGAATTGAAATTTTGACTGCGCTATTGAATTTGGAATATCAAATTTTATAATGTAGCATATTCCATTTGCACATACGGGATCTCTAATGAATACTGAGGGGTTGACGAAGACTTAGCAAAGAATTGGAATTTCTACAAGTCTTAGCCATTGCTAGTGCTGGTGCATCACTTAAGTGATGCCTTTGATCGTTTAAGAGATCTGTCAAAGCCAACCGAATATTGCTTTGGTGAAAAGATATGTGTCTTAAGTAAAGGGCTTAGCAGTGGGGAAAGTATCATGTATGCAATACCCTTGTCGCGTATGCGACACTTGTACAGGCAGCCAGATATCACGTAAGCGAGTGGCTGATTGCATAAGTGATAGGTGTGCCAGATTATAAGTATCGCTTAAGCTACCCGAAGTTCTCTTAAGCAATACTTGTGCACCTGAGAAGGGTATAAATACCCCACTTAGCCCATTTTTCTCCATTCTTCATCCATTCCAAAGATATTGGAAACCTAAAAAGTGAGAAAACTTGGGGGAAAACATTTGTTGGTGATATCTTAGCATGGATAACTTTTTTTTACTTGATTTTCGATTAAATTGGAGGTAAGATTCAATTATTTTCAAGGTTAATTTTTCCATATTTTTGCTAAATACATAATATCACGGTGACACAATTTTATCACCATTAGAACTACAAATTTATTCATTTTTAGGGTAAATGTTACTTAAACATAGTGGGACGTTGTGTTAGATTTACTTTTGTTATTCTATAAATGGGCCTCACATGGGGTTTAATGAGATTTTTGGGCACAAGCACCAAAGTACAATATAGGTATATTTGTTTTTGTCTTGGTAAGTAGATTATGATTTTAATAGCATGGCACCTTGCAAAAGCTTCTTAGAAAGGAAAATCAATGATTTAGCATATTCTTTGGCCCTTTCTTCGGGATCTAGTTATGCTAGGTTTACCTTCTTTATAGATTGAGCTATTTCATTGTATTGGTTATGATAATATGCTAGATTGTGGATAGAATTTAGGTGTTGGTGTTATTATCAACAATATTTAAGTTAGTCAATTTATTTAGTCTATCTTGAAAGCATAATTTAGACGTAATTGATTTAGTATCTCATGTTTTTGGTAGTATTTTGTATCTTAGGTCTAATTAAGGCTTGTTAAACATCTAAACATGGATTTAGATACCTTAGACTAGTTTGGGGTAGAATTTGCCTTATAATGGATTTAGGGATTAGAAATGGGCTCATTTGGCTTGCTAAAGGCCAATACTTGATATTCTTTGGTAGAACTTTATACTATTGTTTTGCATTTCAAAGTGTCTGTTATGATATTAAGGAGATTAGATAGTTAATGGTTTGATTTTAGGAGATGATTTTATTTTTGATGAAATTCGGTAATTTGATTAGTCTATTGACAATGTGAGCACCAGTTCAAGTAAGACAACTAAGAGTTGGTTATTTTTTTATGGTACAATTAGATTTTTGGCCAAGGCAGAATAGTTGGTAGATTATGGTAACTCGATTATCTACTAACCTTTAGGCTTATAGCGGCTTGCATTAGGTTATTCACTTTTGTGCATTTATTGGCTTATGGGGTCTACTTTAGTAGATATAATGATGTGATCTTTACATTATTATCTCATATTTATTAATTTATTTATGCACAATATTATTGGAGTTTATTTCTAGGTTTGACCTTTTACCTTGGCTTAGCTTATTTTATCTTGCTTTATATCGTATCCATATCATCATTTAGCTCACTCTGATGATGATGCCTACTGGGTACCCGTTGTTTCTATACGCATACCACACTTATGTACCTTTTTAGTCAAGATCAGAGTACTAGTTTCCGCCACTAATTTGACGCTTGTAATTTGATTGGATTTCAAAGATTGGATGAGCTCTTGGAGTCGGATTTACCCCTTTATCTTTTTATTAATCTATGTCTAGTCTTTTTTTTCTAGAAAACTTGTAGTTTCTATCTCAGAACTTATAGTATATTTGTAGTTGCTCTTATACCAACATCACAAGGTCAAAGAATGGTTATCTGTATTTTACCTACCTTGTATTATATATATTGCCTTGTCCTGACTTACAGTTAAATTATTAATTTTTGGCCTTTTTGGCTATTTCTCATTGCTCTGAGCTATAGTTTGGCTTACCTACTTTAGGGATAAATTAGATTCCATCATGACTTGTAAATTGGGTCATGACAGTCAATATATGTTCCTTCTTAGCCTAGGGCTGTTGAGATTGTCATGATTACTCAGAGAATGGTCATTCTAGTAGGGAATGTCCCTGACATTAATTGGACAACTAGTTATGGTGAGCTTGTTTTTCTTTCAAAGTTAGGGATTTAAGGATTTTTCTACAACTGTTGAGAGATTAGCATTGGTTTAAAGAGTGTCCCTTAAATGGGTTCATTAGTTATTAAGCTCATCCAGATTAGTATTATAGCATTATGACACCTTAAGTTAGAGGCAATGGACCTAGTACCCAGTTTGGTGATTCAGATGTTTATTTCGAGCTTGGACACGATTATATTTTAAACCTTTGGGCCTGTCAAGCACTTAAATTCAGATTCCATCGCAACAGGTGTGACTTTTATTTTCTGCATTTACCTTTTCATTATATGTAATGGACTTTTCATACCCATCAATAATTACGTGCCTTCGGAGGTTTATATTTATTGTAGTGTGCCTTGGTTTAGAGTTCTGGATTATGTGACTACCTTCGTAGACGATTTATTATAGTAGTGGATAAAGTGGATTAGTATTGATATTTCCCTAGGGATATAACATTTAGATTTGAGTCCTATTTTTGTTTCTTATTTTTGTACCACCTAAAAAAACACCTATCCTTCCCTTCAGCAGTGAATCCACAGTGCATCCTTCTATAAATTCTACGAGGGTGGCATGGAGCCGACTTAGCCCTACTAGCTTGAGATTGGATCATATGCTCTGTATCTACTATCTAACTTAGATAAAAGATCACCCTGACTTACCACCATCTATACTATATTGCTTAGAAGGCCTAAATTTCTTACCCTGACTTTCACTAAACTTAACTTACCTTTTTTATCTTCCTCCACTTGTTTAATAAACACGACAAACCATGAGATGTCCTTGTCTTTGATTAACAAATATGCCTTGCTCTCAACGACCAACTCATGGTAAAATCCCAAATAAAACTTACGCATTCTAGCCCTCATGCTAGAAACCATCTCATGACCATACCTAAACAACTAATCAAATTTAAAGTCATACTGCCAAACATACATCCTACCTTTCTTAAATTCACAAACTCTTCCACTTTTGCTTTCCTTAACACTCAAAGAAAGAAGCGGTCCAAGAAGGCACTAGAGAAATCCTCCTACATGGTAGCACCAGCATCCTAACCTCTTGACTGTTCCCATTCTCTCTACCATTGGTAAACCATAACTTTCTATTTGTAGGAAGAAAAATCAATACCTTTAACCTCTAAAGCATGCATAATTCAGATGATATTCTATATTTTATGAACAAAACTTTGAGGATCCTTCTCAAACTTGGTACAGGCAAACATAGGAGGTTACAACCTCATAAACTGGCCAACCCTTATGGCCATAGAAAATGGAGCAACAAGAGTACCATGCCCAAGCTTTGAAGCCACAAGTTGTATCAATAGAGTAATGGAATGACACAACTCAGTATTAATAGTATCCCCTTATGGTGACTGAGGAGGAGGACTAGAGGGAATCGGTTGATTATGGACTCCAAAAGTAGAGTGAGTCCCATAAACATCATCCCTAATCTAGAAGGAAGGGTTTGGAGGAACTTCAGATCTTCTTAGAGGCATGATCTGAAAGACAAGAAAATGAAAATTAGAAAGATCCAAGACCTTTAACTCTATAGCTCTAAGTAAGACGATAAGAAGATAAAAGATTCCTAAATGCCTTATAGCCTCTCTATCAAAAATATTGCATACCACAAACCCATGAAAGAGAATCGGCTTGACATGGTTTTGTGGACACCCAAATGACTATAAACCTAGGCTCTAATATAATCTTCACATGACCCCAAACTGGGGCCTTGTTGTAATAGGTATATCCAGCCCAACAAGGACCGTAGATTGTCTCATTAGCATAACCTAACCATTACATCAACCATAAGTGTTCGATGAACTCTAAACATATATTAATAATAAAGCAAAAATATGACTAATAAACATAAATTATGAATGTCTAATCATTCCATTTACATCCACATAAAATATCCCACCTTCGCAAGTCCACAATCATCCACAAAGCCTCTATGAATCCAAAGTCAAAAAATACCTTCGGCTGAAGCCCCTAATAATAGCAAAAACTAAATCTAAAGATATCAATGACACTAAGTAATAAAACCATAAAACCTGTTCCTTCCAAAGTATGGAAGCTCACAGTTTCAAAGTCAACAACCAAACTGCTGAAACACCTAAACACTGTGTATGAAGAAAAGAAGAAGCTTCAGCCCCTATATTACATGGGAAAATAGCATTCAGAGATGGTTAGTAGTTGTAATGCGAGCATGTAACTCAAGGATAAGTATAAATTAATGCCAACAGTTTAAAACAAATCAAACAACCATATGCGCACATTTTCATACATATATATATATGATCCATGCTGGGAAGGCAATCGGGTTTATCATGAACTTTGAAATCTTAAACCTTGGATGTGTAGTCTTGCAATTTAGAATTTCATCCATGGGTCAGCACCACCTGTTGAAAGGGACCCATCGTGTATTTGCTAGATGAGCTAGAGAGAATACGGGATGAATATTACATCTCCGATAGTATAAGTGTGACATTATGTACATGGTCACCATGACCAACCACACACTGACAAATCATGAGTTTCAAGGCTTTGGTCACCCCGAGACCTCTGCCTTCCACGGCTCGACTAAACATCTAATTTTAAAGCCCAAATTAAACCCAATCAAACACAACTGACCATTTAGTCAATTTCTTACCAAAGGCACTTCGTTGGTATCATCATACCAACACTACTTTCAAGTATATACATGCCATTACTCTTATCAATCAACTATTTATATTATTTTTTGTCTCTAACCTATCATCCAACAAGCATATTCATTAACCCTAAGGTTTAGTGACTCAAACCCATTTAAAATCAATTAAACCACCATGGTTTCTATTTAAACAATTTCACGGCCAACAAGGCCCTTACAAGACTATTTGCACGCCATTTATATTCATTAAGCCAATATTTTTGTTCTAATCACCATTAACATGTGACTAGTGATTTCCTTCAGACATTTTCAAAAATACCTTGTAGGCATATCTTTAACAAGACCAAAACATGTTAAGAACATAAAGGTTAAGGTTACCCATGACCCATGAATTAAACCACAATCAACAAACACCTACATATGTACACCATTACTAAAAACATGGGAAAGCAATTTTTTAAAATCAAGAGTAAATAATACTCAACAATATGCATAAAAACCCTCAATAATGGATTTCAAAACCTCTATTTAAGAATCGGAACAATTTTCAAATGAATGATATTTTTAAAGTAACAATGACAGAAGAGTTACATGCCTTTTACAAGATGATTTAGGGACAGATTCTTGCTCTCTAAGCCTCTAGAATGACACCTCTTGAAACCCTAGGTTCAATATTGATAGAGATATTTTAAAGAGTGTTTTTGAATGTTTTTATCTTGTATGTGTGAAGAATAAAGGAACAAATGAGGTTATAAGTCCTAGGTTATAAGGTTTTTGGGGAAGGAAATGTCTAAAATTTCCTCAGCTTAAAATTTGAAAATTGCATCCAGGAAGGTACAACTCACCCCCGTGACCCTAACACTAGGGTTTGAGTGGACCCTAATTCATACCTTAGACCTCACCATAAACCCCTAAACTGACAAATATAGCACTCCATATGCATAACTCATATCCTATGGTACGAGTGGTACCCTACAACCGTACGAAAATAAAAATTCTATGGCCAAGATTTCAAACATCATATGACTAGTTATCTTACGACTCGTACACCATCATATGATTGGTATGATGCTAAACCATACCTTGGATAGAATTCCATCACCCTAGAGTGACCATCAGATGACAATTTGGGTACTATTTGAACCTTAGCAAATGAGCGGTCAGCTTAAATCATACCCTACCTAGAAACTCAAATCTTCGGAGAATTTTCTAAGGGTTCAAAGCCTAGATGTTTCAATTCTCCTATTCTTGGATTATTCGTACTTGAATGATGGGTAAGGCAAGCACAAGCACGATTTAATACATCATAGAATAACAATCTAACCTTTAACAAAATTAGAAATTAAAGAAACACAAAAAGGATAAGACACATACCATGATCGTTATCAATCATCCATTTATATAATTGACTTTGGGACTCGAACCTATTTTCTATCAAAAAACTTACATAATTCAAAGTTTAGGGATTTTAACCTATTTCCTTACAAATAGATAAATAATGTAAAGTAGATTAAGACATACCTCAAGTACGTGTTTTCAGAATGGAAAACAAATGCAGATACTTGGACTTTATGTCCTCTTCCATCTCCCAAGTAGCTTCCTCGGACTTTTTGTTCCTCTATTGAACCTTCACCAAAGCTACCTATTTCATTTTCAAACTAGAAAACTTATCCATCTAAGATCCTTACTTGTTCCTCCTCATAGGACAAAGAGTCTGAAACACTAACATCCTTTAAGGGAACAACCAATGAAGGATCACCCATACACTTTCGCAACATGTACATGTGGAATCCTGGATGGATGGAGCTAAAATTAGAGGGACACTCCTATTCATAGGCAATATTACCAACCCCCTTCAATATAAATTATGGACCAACATACCGGGGACTAAGATTCCCCTTCTTACAAAATCACATTACTCCCTTTATAGGTGATACCTTTAATAATAGCCAATCTCCAACATTAAACCAAAAATCCCTATGCCATACATCTAAATAAGACTTTTGTCAACTTTGAGCAACGTTCATCTTATCACAAATCGCTTTTAACTTCTTCAAGGATTGGTGAACCAAAATAGGACCAAGCTATTTAGCCTCACAAACTTCATACCACCTAATAGGAGAATGGTATCTCCTACCATAAAATGACTCAATAAGAGCCATGCCAATACTAGAATGATAACTATTACTATAGGCAAATAAAATAAATGGAAAATGATCATACCAATGACCACCATGATCGATCACCAAGCACTCAATATATCTTCCAATGTCTGAATGGTCCTCTCCACTTGTCCATCTGTCTGTGGGTAGAAAGCGGTACTAAGGAGCACCTTAGTTCCTAAACCTTTCTGAAATAACTCCAGAAAATAAGATAAGAATGAAGAACCAAAACCCAAGATAATAGAAATCAGAGTATAGCGAAACTTCACAATCCCTAGTAGATACAACTTAGTATAATCCTATATTGAATAACTTATCCTTACTGGCAATAAATGACCAAATTTTGTCATTTTATCCATAATAACCCAAATATAATTACATTGATTCTGAGATAGGCGAGTTTCAGTGATGAAATCCATATTAATTGCCTCGTACTTCAATTTGGGCAACTCTATCTATTGGTATAAACCTCTGGACTTCAGGTGCTCAACCTTCACTTTATGACACACCATACACTTAGCCACATAACTAGCCACATCTCGCTTCATATTATTCCACAAATAAAACTCCCTAAAATCCTGATATATCTTCATAGAAATGGGATGAATAACACAACGAGAGCCATGAGCTTCAGCCAAAATCCTTTCCCTCAATCTATCGACAATTGGAACACATAAGCTACCTTGGTACCTCAAGATACCATCACCACTAATAGAAAAATAAACAACCTTTTGTTGACCCACAATACTCTTAATATTCATCATATCGAGAACTAACAAGTGCTTATCCTTTATATCAACTACAAGAGACATATGCGACACCTTATGCATGAATATACTACCATCCTAAGAGTCTGTAAGATGAATTCAATGATTAACCAAACAATAAATGACCTTCACCAACTCCCGCTTATCCTCATACTATGAGCTAGACTACTCATGGATAACCTTCTAAGAGCATCAACAACCATATTAGGTTTACCTGGATGGTAATCGAGGCTTATATCATAGTCCTTCAGTAACTCAAGTTTTCTCCTCTCTTTGAGATTTAACTCCTTCTGAGTAAATACATACTGTAGGCTCTTATGATCAGAAAATATGTCTACATGAACCCCATATAGATAGTGATGTTAAATCTTCAATGCAAGAACCACGACCAATAACTCCAAATTATGAGTAGGCTAGTTTTTCTTATGAAATCTAAATTGCCTAGAATTATAGATCACCACCCTACCTTGTTTCATCAGCACACAACATGGCCCAATACGATAAGCATCACAATACACTAAAATAGAGCCAAACTCAATTTATCTTTCAACTTGTCAAAACTACCCTCATACGTATCCGACTACAGGAACTTGACCTTCTCTAGGTAAATTCAGCCAATAGAGCATCTATAGTCTAAATTTTTTTTTCAAATCTCCTATAGTAATCAGCTAGACGCAAGAAGCTCCAAATATCGATTAGAGTCGCAGGTCTAGGAAATACCATAGCCGCCACAACCTTTTATGGGTCTACTATGATCCCTTCACTAGAGATAACATGACCATGAAAAGACACATCCTTCAACAAAAATACACACATAGAGAACTAGACATACAAACAATTATCCTTCAAGGTTTGCAACACAACGTGAAGGTGAACGACATGATCTACATCACTCCTATAATAGATAAAGATGTCATCAGTGAAGATAATAATGAAAAAATCTCGAAATAGATGGAAGACCCTCTTTATTAAATCCATGAATGTCATTGGGGCATTAGTCAACCAAAAAGACATAACTACGAACACATAGTAACCATATCATGTCCTAAGGGTAGTCTTAGGGATATCCACTCGTCTAATCTTAAGCTAATGATAATTTGACCTAAGATAGATCTTAGAGAAACAATTCGCACATTGAAGTTGATCAAGCAAATAATCGATCCTAGGAAGAGGAGAGTTATTCTTTGTGGTCACCTTGTTCAACTGACGATAATCAATGCACATTTGAAGGGAACCATTCTTCTTACACACAGACAACACGGGATCACCCTAACGAGACACACTAGGACAGATAAAACATTTACTCAAGAGATCTTTCAACTTCTCCTTAAGATCCTTAAACTCTGTTGAAGCTATCCTATATAGAGGGATAGAGATAGGTCCAAATTCCAGATGAAGATTAATTCTAAAAAAAATTTCCCTATCGGGAGGCATACAAACAAGGTTATTGGGAAAGACATTGGAAAACTCACTAACCATCGGTGCAGATTCTAGAGAAGGACCATCTGAGTTACAAACTTTAACTTTGACCAAATAATACAAACACCCTTTAGAAATTAAATCCAAGCTGTAAGATATGAAATGAACTTCCCCTTAGGCACTAAACAACCCCTTCCCATACAATGAATGACTCACTAGGGAATTTAAACGTGATAGTACATGCCCGACAATTTAAGGTGGCATAACACAAATGTAACCAATCCATCCCTAGAATATCATCAAAATCAACCTTATCTACCTCTATCAAGTCTGTAAGATTTTCTCTAACACTAACAGATACCACACACCCCCTATATACATTTTTAACAGCCATGGAGTCTTCTACCGGGGTACAAAAACAAAAATAAATTGATCGATCTCAGGACCAAAACCAAAATAAACAACCACAAGTGAGGTCATATCGAATAGAGTGGACCATGGTTCAAGTAAGCAATACACCTCACTGGAGAAAAGTTTAAACATACCCATAACAATATCGGGAGATGCCTCAAAATCTTGGTAGGATGGAAATGCATATAAACAATTCTGACTAGTATCGATACTAAAAAAAAGAAGCACCCTTTGGTGCAGAAGCAGATAGAGCTAATAGGGACCTTGTTAGCCCTAGAGGCCATGTTAACAGGATAGTCACACTGTACATGACCACTATGACCTTGAGAAAAATACTTGTCATTTGCTTCTGCATAGAATTCATGGTCTTCTGCATAGAATTCATGGTGTAACCTTTCATAAAATATACAAGGAGGACGAGATAGAGATTATTGAGCCCCACTACCCTGAGATTTGACACCCTATGCTCAAAATCCACCATCAAACTACAATCGACAATCACCCAACTTATTTGAATAAGCAACACTAGCTGAGGAGAACAAACCCAAACTCCTCCACCTTTTCCTTGGTCACTTACCTCCATTTCTACCACTTTTCTTAGAAGTCCTTAATTTCTTCCCCTGCCTTTCCATAAACTTGACCTCTCTTTTTTTTATATTTCTTAACTTGATACATATACACAACCAACCAAGTGATGTCTGTGACATTTACTAACAAAGTTGTCTTTCTCTCAAAGAACAACTCATGGGATACTCTCGAATCAAGATTACCCATTCTAGCCCTCATGCTAGAAATCATATCAGGAGCATACCTATACAACTGATGAAATTTCAATGCATACTCCCTAACATACATCCTACTTTTCTTCAAGTTCATAAACTCTTCCTCTTTTGCTTCCTTTATCTCTTGAGGAAAGAAGTGGTCTAATAAGGCACTAGAGAAATCTGCCAACATGGCAGCACTAGCATCCTCACCTCTTGACTGTACCTACTCTCTGTACCATTGGTAAGCCACATCTTTCAATTGGTAGGAAGGAAAATCAACACCTTCAACCTTCAAATAATGAATAATTCAAAAGATTTTCTCTATTTCATCAATAAAACTTTAAGGATCCTTCTCAACCCATGTATCAATAAACATAGGAGGATGAAACCTAATGAACTGGACCACACTTGTGGCCTAAAAAGACAAAGCGACCAGAGTACCACGTTCAAGTTGTGAAGCCACCAACTATGTCAATAAGGTAATAGAATGACAGAACTCAACATTGGTAGCATTCCCTTGAGATGACTTAGGAGGTGGACTAAAAGGAACCGATCAAACTCCCAGACCATTAGGTACCATACCTCTAGACTAGGTATGGACTCCATAAGTAGAGCGAGTCCCATCAATATCACCCCAAATCGTGATGGAAAAGTTTGCAGGATCATCGAATCATCTTAGAGGTATGATCTGACAGACAAGCAAATAGAAATCAGAAAGATCCAAGACCTTAAACTCTATTGCTTAAAATAAGACAATAAGAAGGTGAAACATTCCAAAATTCTTTATAGACTCTCTCTTATAAATATGGCATGCTACACACCCATAAAAGAGACTCTACTTGACACGAATTTATGGACACCCAGCTAACTATGAACCTATGCTCTGATACCAACTTGATACTACCCTAAACTAGGGCCTTGTTATAACGGTCATTTCAAGCCTAATAAGGACCAGAGATCGCTTTATAAGACTTACCTAATCATCACATCAACTAAATAGGTCAGATGAACTTTGGACGTATATTAGTAATATATAAAAAACCAGACTAATAAAGATAAATTATGAATGTGTAATTGGTCCATTTACAGCTACATACAACATCCACCTACATAAGTCCACAGTATACTCAAAGACACTATGAATTCAAAGTCAAAAATATGTCGAGAAAAACCCCCGATAATAGGAAATAGAAAATCCAAAGATATCTATGATATAAGGTAAGAAGAACATGAAATGTGTGCCTTCCAAAGTATGGAAACTCACAACTTCAATGTCAACACCTGAACTACAGAAACACCATATCACTATGTAAGAAGAGAGAAAAAGCTCTGCCGTCTGTGTCGTATGGGAACACAACATTAAGATATGGTTAACAATTGGAATTCTTCCATATAACTCAAGGATAAGGATAAATTAATGACCACAGTTTTAAAATAAATGAAACAAGCATATGCACACTTTTCCATACCCATATATATATGTGATCCATGCTATGAAGGAAATCGAGTTTAGCATAAACTTTAAAATCATTAACCTGGGATGTGTAGCCTTGCTGTTTAGAATTTCCACCTTGGTCCATATGGGTCCAATGCCACCGGCTTAAAAGGCTCCAGTGCATATTTGCCGCATGAGTCAAAGAGAATATGAGATGACTAGTACATCTCCAAAAGTATAAGTGTTACATCATGCACATAATCATCATGACCAACCTCACATTAGTAAATTGTGAGTTTCTAGCTTTGGTTATCCTCGGACTTCCGCCTTCCTAGGCTTATCAAAATATCCTTCTTTAAAGCTCAAATTAAAACCAATCACACAAAACCAACCATTTAGACATTTGCTTACCAAAAGCAATTCATCGGTATCATCATACTAACACTACTTGCAAGTATATGCATGCAATTACTCTTATCAATCAACCATTTATATGATTTTGGGGCTCTAACCTGTCGTCAAATAAGGACACTTAATAACCCTAAGGTGTATGGTCCCAAACCCATTTTTAAACAATTAAACCACCAAGGTTCCCATTTCAATCATTTCATTCCCAACATGGCCTTTAAAAAACCATTTACAAACCATTCATACTCATGAAGCCATTGCATTAGTTCAAAACACCATTAACATGTGATTAGTGATTTCCTTTAGACATTTTCACCATCACCTTGTGGGAAAATCTTCAACAAGACCAAAACCAAGGTAAAAAACCATTATGGTAAGGGTTACGCATGACCCATGTATTAAACCATAATTAACAATGACCCATATATGCAAGCCATTATAAAAAATATGGGAAAATATTTTTAAAATAAAGAGTAAACAATACTAAATAATATGCATTAAATGCCTTAACATTGGATTTCAAAACAACCATTTAAGAATAAAAATCAATGTTTAAACATAGGATATTTTTGAACTAACAATGAGGGAGGAGTTACATGCCTTTTACAAGATAATTCATGGAGAGATTCTTGGTCTCCAAGCCTCTAGAAGAACACTTCATGAAACTCTAGCTTCAATCTTGATTGATAAGTTTTTTGAATGTTTTGATCTTTTGTATGTAAAGAATAAAGCGCAAAATGAGGTTATAAGTAATGGGTTATAATAGTTTAGGGGAGGGAATTGTCTAAACTGTTCTCAACTTTTTAGATAAAAATTGTACCTGAGAGCGTATGACTCACCCTTGAACTGTACCTTAATGCACGCGTGGTACCCTAACTCATACCTTAGACCTTACCATAGACCCCTAAATTGACCAACATAACATTCCACATTCATAACTCATACCCTATGGTATGAGTGGTACCCTATATCCTATACCCAAGTCATAATGCTTTGTCCAAGACTTCAAATATCATATGACTCGTATAGCATCATATGATTGGTATGATGCAAAAACGTACCTTGGTCAGAATGCCATCACCCTAGACTAATCATCATATAAGAACATGTGTACTAGTCATACCCTATCATACAAGTGGTATGCTTAAACCGTACCCTACCTTGAAACTTAAAATGAGGGGGAATTTTCTAAGGATTAAAAGTCTAGGTTTTTCATAAGCCAAGCTATATCAAAGGAAACCATACTACTCCCACTAAGTATATCATCTAAGAATCTCAAAGAAAATCGATGACCCGAGCTCAAAGCTAAAGGAACCAATATCGAGTCCATGGGCTATCATCTAAACACTTTTCCACTATATTCTATCCGAAGTCAAAAAGATCAAAAAGGTTACCGTGGAGTAGGCTAAACTTGCCTATAAATTAAATCCAATCTGAGACTAATCTGAATGAAGGTTTAAGTCATGCTATAGAACTCCAAGGTAAAATACCACCAGCAAGGCATCACAACATCCAAAATAAAACCTTAAGATTGGTAGCCATCGATACTCCAAATCTATCATAACTTCAAAATCTTTATTACAAGGAGTCAAATATGAATTTGAGCCAACATAAATAAACTAAGATCAAGTACACACATCGAGCATATGACCGAGTGAGGCACATTTGTACTAAATCATGTCGAGTAAAAATTGAAACATAAAAGGACAATAAAATCATAAGATAAACCATAAGCTAAAATCATAAAGAATTAACTCCATATCCCTTGGAGGCATTAACTATCAAAACATACTCAAGAACTCTCCAAGGATGCAAACCACACTAGTAATGGTAAAAGTTCCAGCATCTCAGAAAGATACAACTTTAGGTAGAAACTAACCAGTCCAATACTCCATCTTGGCAAAGAATACTCATAGGAAAACATCATCAAGGAGAAGCACTCTACTAAATCTTATTAGGCCGGATAAACACTAAAATAGGGATTCTCTAAATCTACCTAAGTAGAAAAATCAAAACTCAAAGAAACCATGAATCACCTAATCAAGGAAGAAGATATCAATCTCAACATTAATGTCAAAGTCAAGACCACTCTGGAAAATGAACAAGAAACTCAAGAAGCGACCATAAGAAAGACTACTTGTCTCTAACCCTTTAATTCCACTTTAGTCAAGAACCATATCACAAAAAAAAATAACATCCAATATCCACGTTAGTACCAATAGCAAACTATCACAAGTATACAAACTCAACAAACCTAAGAGATGAATCCAGGACATATCAATATCAAAAGCACTATCGAGCAATTAAATAGTCACAAACAATGAATAAATCGAAAACTGGTCAAGCTAAATTGTGCTACATAGGGAAGGATATATAATGCAAAAACCATCGCAACCCAAGATGCAAGTAAAAGAATCCAAAATTCAGTAACTGGCAATATAGTTAAATTGCCAACTCTAGAATCATAAAAGAGTTACAAAATGTCAACTAACATTCACTAGCATAGTTCACTCCTCAATTAATCTAGCATAGCTAATAGAATAGTAAAATAACCAACCTCAGCTCGCTATAGAATAGAAATCAACAAATTGTGCTATAGCTTATCGATCAAATAAATACGAATCACATAAAAGGGAAATAACTAAGTAGATGCTATAAGTCTAGCCATCTACAAAGCAAGGATCAATTACATCAAACAATAATAATAATACCAGTAATATAATCATTAATATAATAAATAGGAGATACTAAAATAAAAATCAATAACAACTACCACTAATCGGCCACAATATGGCCAATATGCCAACGTAAATAGGACTTGAACCCAAATGCTATACCGATAGGAGAAACTATTAATATATATGTACTTCATCTATAACTAAAGAAATAAACCATAGGGTATTCATATAATCATAAATTCAATAATAAGGCACATAACAACCATCATGAGCATATCAAGGTATATAATCATCGATGAGTAGTAAAACCCCAAAATAAACTAATGAAAAAGGCAAATACGAGAAATTAAAACACACCTATCATGGTGAAATCCACAATTACAAGCCTGACAGGTCTACGGGAGAATAAATTTGAATTGGTGAAAACTTAGATTTATTGACTGAATTATCTGTGGTTCTAAGTGCGCTATCTCTAACTAAAGGTTCCACAAAATCATTAGGATAATCTAATTGAACTGAATGAGTAAAAATGAGGACACTCTCTATACTTGTGATCGATCTCTATATAGTCATAAAAAGCCCTAAATCACTAACTTGGTCAAAAAATTAAACTAAGCAAAAATGTCTAACTAATTGATGCTGAAAGCACTTTCTACTAATATGATCATCCGTGTTACAAGAATAGCCTACCTCAAGAACTCTACGATGGAAGGGAGTACTTGCTAACTCTGTCTAATAAACTAATTTGCATCTGGGGAACTTTTTGAACCAATGTCCCATCTTATCACAACTATAATAATATCTTGGAGGACTTCAAGGTAAAACTCACTCTGATCTAGAATAATTACCATGATTAATCCGAGCGCACCTATAATCTGAAATACTTCCTGTGTATAGCCAATAGGCTATGAGTGAAGCTGACCTCTACCAGAAGTATCATCACCCTTAGATGAAAGACCAATAGAATGATACTGATGGCAGAGTCTCTTAACGCCACCTCCATAAGTCTCAATATATGATCTCTCTATGGTTCTCGCATAATCAACAATATGAGAGAAGGAAGAGCCAGCTGCTATTAGGTACTGGGATGCAAAATAGAGTTCAAATGCTAAACATATAATAAATCCATGTGCTATGTCAGGCTTAAAAGAATCTAATAGAGAAATAAGCATGGCTTAGTAAAGAAACCCAATCTGAAACTCCAAAACTATTAAAGAACCCTGATAAGCACCAATTGACCCAACTCTAGTTTGAGAACCGTTCATTGAACCAAATATAATACCTGGCTGATAGGTATCTGTGAAGATACTTGGGATTCCCTATGTTTAACCTCAAAGGGATGAATTAGTTGTGAGCTCTACTAGAGCCTAAGCTATCCCTAAATCCTTCGATTGATAGTGAACATATAGGAGCTGTACAGGATCTCTAAAAAATATGTGTCAATATCTCTTCTACATCTATCGAGCATCTCATATCATCTATTTTGGACAAATAGAGTAAAAGAATTTTCTTAATGATCTTAACAATACAGAGTCAAGAAGTGAATTTCCTAACAGTGCCATATAGCATCTCAAATATAGATTATGAACGTCTTCATATGATCTGTAGGACACTAATAAAACTTAGCTCTTATACCAATACACCAATAAAATTATCTCTAATACCAATTTTTCATTACCCTATTCTTTGGATCATGATGGAAACAACTATAACCCGTTAGTAGGCAAGCAAAACCTGTAGTCCAAATGTTATAGTAATGGACAACCAAAAAAATAAAAAAAAATGTAAAATAGATGAAATGAAATACCATCATACGTAAAAAAATCCAAAAACCTGTTAAAATTAGTACAAGAGCTTCTAACATAAGAACAAAGAAAATAAAGTACTTAATGAATATATAGGTACGAATATATTTGAATGCAACATAAAGATTAGTCTATTATATAAGAGGGAGGAAGGTAACACTCAAAATGTCAGGAACTCACTCTATATCTCTAAAGCCTGGATATTTTCCACAACATACACAACAGTAGCGATAACCCATACTATGATCTGCAGGCAGCAAAAGTGTAGTATGAATACAAAAAATTTGGTACTTAGTAGGTCACTACCGAGTGAGCTCCAAAGATAATGATAATACATAGAACATATAAATAGAATGGAAAACTACTCCCAAATGTCCAGGAACCACTTAAGAATGACAATGAGATAGTAAGGATATAACTATCTCATCATGTCTAAAAAACTAACATAATATGGTGAAGGAGGTATTAAGGATGAACTATCCTATTCCAGCCATACTCAAGAATATCAACAATATACAGTATCTCACTAACCAATATACATATTTAGCATGAAAGAAAGATATATATAAGTATACAAGGCCAAGAAATGAATTAAAAGGATATATGGTAACATCATAGTTATATATATATATAAATATATATATATATATATATATATAAATATATATATATAAAAATATATATATATATATATAAACAAGGTCAATTGAAGGTACAATTCAATAGACGAGCATTTTAAGACCTCATAATAACGCAAGAACTAGTGCTAGTATACTCAGTGTTTCTCATCCATACATCTAATCACGAGTTAATCATGCATGATGATGAAATCGTAAGATAGAAGAGCCAGAATCATACCTCAAATCTTGATACCAAATCATTTACCAATTTATTGCAAAATAGCCGTAACGATGATCATAAACATACTAATAACAATTGCAATGACAATATGACAAATCAGCTATTCTAGAAAAATACTATCTAATAGAGCCTTTCATGAATTCTCCGACACCCTAGGCTCAGAAGGTTCAATAAACATACGATACTCCACAAGCCATACTCATCGCCCATATCCATACACCTCCCATAGAGCTGATAGATATAGGTGTATATTGGTGATAGGCAATGTGTATGCAAATATGAATGCAAAAGAATCCAAAATTTCATAACCGATCAAAGTATCATAATGCACATCAAGTCACAAACCGGTAAGTATAATTAATATCATGATCATGATCATCATAACCATCAGTATCATAACCACCATCATTATAATCATCTTCAGACCTTGCCGGGTGTATAAGTATGTCATCATAATCATTCTCTAGTCTTGTTGGGTATATATGCATATTATTACAATCATCTTCCATCCTCGGTGAGAATAAAAGTGTATCCTCATAATAATCCTCCTAACTTGCTGGCTATATAAGTATATTATCATAATCATGCTCCAGCCTTGCTGCGTATATAAGCATATAATAAACACACATATATAATATCAATTCTATAATCTATCATCAAGTTTTACCTATAATTCATATCATCAGTACTTCATCCTCTTTTATCCTATACCAAAGAGATATGTGTATATATATATATATTATAAGTACATAGACTTATGTCATGGCTAAAAAGAGTGTAAATCCATAAATCCATTGCCTAGGGTGAACATTTTGACTAATGGTTTATAAAAGTGTAGAAAAGGTCAGATTTCTCATGACTGGACTAATTAATGATATAAAATCATAGACCAGAATCTATCTCGGTCAAATCTTTAATACATAATTTTTCATTTGTTTACACATAGGTTTTTAATTAAAGCAAGCAATTATTGCTATGAAGAAATCAATTATTAAGGTAAAGAGTGGGATATAATCCCTATTTATGAAAAATGGTTGTAGAATCATATTTTAGTTTAAATTGTATCATGTACCAATTTAGTTATCATGAATGTAATGAATCTATGCATGCCATTACCATTATTCAACAATGGAACCATAAGTGTCAATATATCTATGAACTACAACCACATCTTTTACAAGGATAAACACTGCCTAGATGTCCAACGACATCATAACACGACCTTGGGCCCAATAATGTGTTTGGAATAATTACAACATCATAATCATGACCTTAGGTACATATATATCCGAAACTCATATTAATAAAAATATATATAAGTCATCTCCTAATCCATAAGTCATAGCAATTCTATGAGGCATGTCATATCTATAGACCATAATACGTCTCTTAAGTATTTCAAATCTAGGAGGCGTAATATATCAAAAAGGCATCTCACATCTATGAGGCATATCATATCTATAAGGCATCTCACATCCATGTGGCATAATATATCAATAAGGTATCTAATATTTACGAGGCATAATATATCAATAAGCCATAAATCATATCTTTAAGGCATATCACATCTACATGTCATCTCATATCTAACGACCATATATCATAACTATGTTTTTTCCTATATTATTAAGATTATCGATGGATGAAATCCTAAATCAAGTGTTAAAGCCATATCATTGCTACAAATAATTGATCATAATTCAAGAGAAATCATCATCATTTACAAAGTCATTAAGCAACCTTACACTAAAGTCTCAATAGTCTTAACTATATCTAACATACATAAGTAGGTACATATAGGGTAACACAATTATAGGCCTAAGATAGGCTTGGAGAACAACTTCTAATTCTCAAATTCCATATATAGGCAATTTCTACCTTGAACTGGATAAGGTATCTAAATTTACTTCTAGATGAGACATAGGCCATAATTAGCCCTAAGATAGAATTTCTACCTTGAACATAAGAAATTAAGTAACCTTCACCTAAAGCACAATTTTAAGGTTGCTAAATAGTCCACATAAGATATTCTTACTTGTCCTTCTTTCAACAATCAAGGTAAACCCTAAATCTAGCATGCTACCAAAATTATACAATGGATTTCATATCTAACCTAGAAGAAGGAAATAGGCTGATAGGAGTATAGTAACTATTTCACCTTATGGGTCGATTCACCCATCTATTCCCTAAATTTCAATAATGAAGAGTCAGTCACCTTGTTCTACACATAATAAATCTTAACATTCACATTAACATGTAATATATTAAAAAAATCATCTTCTATAGAAGAGTACACAAGATCTTACCTTAAAGTCAAATAGAAAATCCTCGAATCATTCACAAAATATTTGTCTTCACCTCACGACTCCATAATGCCATCATGCCATCAAAATCCTAATCTAGGCATCATTAGGAGTAAAAAGTAGCCCATATTGCAATATTAAGGGTCGGGTCAAATATCGGGTCAAGAACGAGCCTATAGGGCCCGTTAAATGGAATTAAATTAAACCTGTAAGAATGTTCATCGAAGAATAAGGAATGTGTGCTCAAACATTAAGCACAAAAAGAATACGAATGAGGTATCAAATCAATCCTTAAATTTTAGGAATTCATACCCATAATGTATAAGAATTTATCAAGAACTTGAAGGAATCTTACCTTGAATTCAAATAGAAATCACAGAATAATGGTAAATCAAGCTCCCAAATCATTTATAAACTACAATCCCTATTAATCTCACTTTTTAGGGTTTAAGATTTCAAGAAATGGGTGGAAAATGGACAATTTCTGACATAGCGGTTGTTTATACCCATACCAGGAACTCGGGTCCCACTATTAAGGCCCGAGGCTTGCTATTCCAGATTTTTTAGGCTGAACATGGAAGTCATGATTTCACCTTGTTACCCGTAAATACATCACTTAAATATTGCATAAGGTTTTGTAATCACAACACCTCTTTCTATAATCGCACCATCTTTTTTCAAAGAGTAACACGATCACAATCTTTATCTTGCATTAGAAGTTGTACCAACCGACAGATGAGATTTAGAAAATCAAGCCTTTAGATATATCTAAAACCACATATAAGAAAATAAACAATGTAACCATACCAAATTCTATATTTCAGATTCAATGGTGCATTAAAAATTTCCACTCGAGGTTGTTTATATCAAATGTGGGTTGTTACCCTTATTTCATTTTTTTAATAATTTGAAAATAGCTTAAAATGAGACTAGGTACCTCAAGACCCAAACCAAGAGTCTAACTAGGCAAAAATTGATATTCTAGAGTTAATGGGATGTTCAGAATTCTTATCAGAGGTCATCTTCTAGAAGTTATGGTCTAACACTGATACTAAAAAACAAAAGCTTCAAAATAGGGGAATAAATCTAAAATCTAAATGAACTATCTGATCACCAAACTAATAGTTTCTACACGTCATAAGTAACTTGTAGCCACTAAAGCAAGTCTTGAAATGTGGAAAATGCATACAAATCAAGGAAATGACCTAGAGGGTTATTACATATGCTTTTAGTTAATACAAACGATCTAGTACTAATAAATTGTCTTAATCTAAGTAAGCCATTTAATTATAGATATATACATAGTTAAATAAGCTTTTGGAACTTCCTAAGTTGCTCCATCATGGCATATAATTCATCTATTGAAGAGATGTTTGCCATTTCTTCAATCTTATCTCTCTAGTGTGTAGATATGCTAAAATCTCCCTTACTATTCAGTCCATCTAAAAATGTCCACCATTGAATCATATAAGATTTCTCTCCATCCAAATTACTATCACCACTATTGCAAACAATTTACATAGGA
Organism: Capsicum annuum; assembly: GCF_002878395.1. Taxonomy (NCBI): domain Eukaryota; kingdom Viridiplantae; phylum Streptophyta; class Magnoliopsida; order Solanales; family Solanaceae; genus Capsicum; species Capsicum annuum. The sequence goes on along the minus strand of NC_061121.1, from coordinate 175,833,672 downwards.
TGCCATCTTGACTTATACTCTACTTAGCAAATCCAAGAACTAGGATTACCTTCTTTTTCTTGGAACCTATTGGCCTATACTGCCATGCTATATAAGCAATCAACACGATAGTTTATTGGTGACTGGACACTCAAACAACATATTGCTCAATGTTTAATAAGAGCATTACAAAAAAAAATACAGCAGGACAATCAATACCAAACCTTTGTAGCCTAAAAATAGTAGCCAATCTCTAATGTAAAGCCAGACAAAAGAAAAACTTATTTTGTGTATGGATTGCCGGATGAGTTATTAGACACTTCCATTATCTTTTGGGGAACAAAGGTGTCAAAGAAATATGCATTTTCTTAATACTGAATTTATACTTTTGGACTATAGTTTTTCAACCTTTATCCTAAACTGCCTAAGATAGTTATAAATGCCTAATGTACCTCTAATTCTCAATGATTTTCCTTATCACTAAAGATGTTTTTATAGGAATATGACAAGTATTTATATCCTTTAATTTAATATAGTAGATGTGCACCCATCTCACCTAAAAATAATCTTTATTAGATTCCAAAGCCCATAACTATTTGAGGATAGTTTCCATGTTCCATTCACATAAGTTAAAACATTCATGACAGCTATTGCTTTAGGTTGGCACACCTTTTCCTAATATATTACTTCTCTTTAGTGTTTCCTACAGATCTTTTCCATAGAAACACTCTGAAAGATTGTAGATTCTACTAGTTGTTGTCTTCCAGCATATGTAAGTAATTTTAAAGTCCAACACTTGAGTTTTTCTGTGATTCTATCAACAATATGCATGGACTAATCACAGGTGAGTTTCATAAAAGAGAGGAATTCATAAGTAATTGAAGGGGAGGAAACCTTCACTATAACCCAACAGTCTGAAAATGGCCTATATAATATTTGGTTTGAACCCTAAGAAGTACACTGAACTTTTATCACAATTTTCTTATAGACCCAAAGCTCTTAAGAACCTATCAAAAGCTCTGTTGATAAAAGTTAATAAACTTATCTCAACCTTGGAAAATAAAAGTAAATCATCTGCATAACAAATATGAGTAATATTCATTTTTTTATATCTAGGATGAAAGTGAAAACTTGGATCATTTGTCATAATTGCAAACTATTTTTGTAGATATTCCATTGCTATGAAAAATAAATATGGTGACATGGTAACACCCTGTCTAATACCTATTTTAAGATGGAATGGTTCAGTAAAATCACCATTAATCACAAAGCCAAAATTCACACTTGCTAAATTTAGTAAATAATTGATGATCTTTAAGAGTTTGTAAGATAATTCTAAGATGGTCGGCATGATCATTCTTTCATTGGGAATACACAAGAATAGTGTCTATGAATACAATGATAAACATATCAAGATATTGCTTGAACACTCGATTCATGCGGTTTATGAAGGCTGCTAGAGCATTGGTTAACCCAAAGGACATGACAAGAAACTCAAAGTGACCATAACGTGTTCGGAAGGCTGTCTTCAGAATATCACACTCTAGCCAGATCTAAGGTCTATCTTTGAGAAATAACTTGCACCCTGTAGCTGATCAAATAAATCATCGATTCTAGGAAGAGGGTACTTGTTCTCTATAGTTACCTTGTTGAGTTGACGGTAGTCAATGAACATATACAATATACTATCTTTCTTACGCACAAATAGAATAGGTACACCCCACAAGGAAACACTAGGTTTGATAAAACCTTTGTTTAAGAGATCATTGAGTTTGTCCTTTAACACTTTAAGTTTAGCAGGAGCCATACAGTATGGAGGAATGGAAATAGGCTGAGTGTCGAGAAGGAGATCAAACTTGAATTATATTTCTCTATCAGGTGGGACCCTTGGGAGATCTTCTGGGAAAACATCGAGAAACTCATTAACAATGCTAACTAACTAAATAGTCAGAGTCTCGGATTTGAGGTCTTTAACTCAAACTAGGTGACAAATGCAACCCTTGGAAATGTGATAGATACAACCCTTGGAAATCAACTTTTTAGCTTTGAGATAGGATATGAAATGGCTGTTCGGAGTTACAGAACTCCCGAACCACTTAAAAATGGGCTGTTTAGGAAACTAAAACTTGACCACTTGGGAATGACAATCGATAGAAGTATAGCATGAGTAAAGCCAATCTATACCAAGAATGACATCAAAATCAACCATATCTAGCTTAATCAAATCATCACATATGACCCGATGAAGGACAGTGATAGGAGACTTCTTATATACTCGCTTAGCAATAACAGATTCTCTTACTGGGGTAGAAACCAGAATAGGCTCAGGAATCCATTCAGGGTCCATCTCAAAATTTACAGCAACCAGAGGTATCACATAAGAGAAACTCAAACCAGGGTTCATCAATACATAAACATCTAAATAAAAAACACCGAGCACACAAGTGACAACATCTAGAGATTCCTTCTGCTCCTGGCGAGAGAGTATAGCATAGAAGCGATTTTGGCGCGAACTGCCAACAGTACTAGAAGAGGCACCCTGAGGAGGAACCGGGCGGACTACAGTAGTGGGGGCACTGGTAGCCTGACTCAGTGGATGAGCATCTCCACTCCCCTGTCTAGCATACGCAAATTCTTTAAGTCAGTGGCCCAACTTTCCATAAGCAAAGCAACCCCTCTGATTAATAAAACACACGCCAAAATGATCTCTACCACACTTGGCACATAAAGAAGGACGAGGTCTGTTACCTACACTTTCCTGAGACCTGGATGGGATAGGCCTATCCCCTGCTCCTGCCTACTTCTACGTATGGGAGCACTAAATGAGTAATGCGCAGACATAAACGGACGTCTCTGGAATTGAGGGCGGTTCTGTCCATGGAATCTGGACTGACCGAATCCCTGCTTCTCGGATCTAGCTCTTTTATTCCATCTTACTCTCTCCCTCTCTTTCACCTTATCAGCTTCAATATGTTGGGCATGTATCAGCAACTGAGAAAGGTCCATCTCCCTATTAAGCATAGCAGATCTACACACTTTCATAATGTAACTCGATACGCCAGTCACAAACTTTCTCATAATGGTCCTGGAGTCAGCCATCATACTAGGAGCATTTTTGGATAACTAATTGAACCTAAGACAATACTTCTTAATAGTCATAGATCCTTGTCTCAAATTCTTAACTTCCTCTATCTTTGCTTTCCCCATCTCAAGAGGAAAGAATTTGTCCAAGAATGTATCCTGGAATAACTGCCATGTCATGGGAGCGACATCCTCCCCTCTACTATTCTTCCACATCTCCACCCAATCATATGCAACATCTTTCATTCGATAGGCGGCCAATTCAACACACATCTTCTCAATCACATGCATAATCTGGGTGATCTTTATCACTTTATCCAAGTACATCTGTGGGTCTTTACCTACCTTTTACACATAAAACTCAGGTGAATTCATCCGTATAAAGTCACAAACTCGAGCTACAGTAGAATTATTCTCTTACGGAGGTGGAACAGTAGCCTGGGCGTTAGCTTTAGCATTGGCGGTAACTTCCTGGGCTAGCACCTAAAAAACTGCTCGGAGTTCCATATGAGACATATGCTCGTTCAAGGGATCAACGGGTTGAGATAGCTCGTTGTTTCTACAAGCTCGACAAGGAGGCATTTTCTCTTATAAGAGAGCACGAGTTAATCACAAATAAAGGGATAATTGTAGGCACGATAAAATTTAGAAAGAAAGAAACGACTTTTTCTAAAACGTCCTGTAGCCTCTTGCTCATAGATGCGGTGCTCTATACACCGATGATCAAAACTTTATGTAACGTGGAGTGTCAGACTCCCTAGGACCTAGGACTCCTTAAACCTTAGGCTCTAATACCAAGCTTTGTAACAGTCCAAAATTTCCATCCCGAGATGTCACACAGTGCTTAGGGCTATACGAAGCGCCAACCTAATCCTTGGAGCCAGACACTACCTCAAGGAACTCAATTGAACAATATTCATGCAAAATAAAGAGATATATCACATTGGGTTCAAGCGAGATACTGGAGAATACTAAACTATACAACCAAAGTATATATTGAATGTCTATACATACCATCCCTCTAGTCTGACAAAGCCTTTATACATCAAAATCAAGCAGCCTTTGGGACAAACCCCCAACTGAATCAACAGTAATGAAATCCATTACAACAAAATGATATCACAAAAATATAGACATGGTCCTCAAATGAGGACTCACCACTGACGAAACGTACTGAGGCACCCGATTGGCGCTAATGCAGTTGCGGCTGAGTACCTGAACCTACATTATGAGAAAAATATAGACAATAGGAAAATATGTAGGTCAGCATATTGGAATGTACTGAGTAGTATGTGGGGAAGCGTGCAACAATTTAAATATCATCATCAATTTCATGAAAATATGCATATGTACAGTGATGGCTCACTTGGCTTGAGTTAGATTGAAACATACTTTTCATGATCTAATAGTAAATAAATCATATGATAAAAACCTCATAAATAATCATAAACAACTCAACTCTTCAACTCAAGAGTAGGAGTGACTCGGTAATTCAAGAAACTCAACTTTTATGGACATGGGGGGTTCTTATAACTGACATAAATCATGTGAGCTACATGAAGTCCAATGTTTTGACCTCCTAAGGAGAGAACTCCACATTGGTGGAAGCGTCGTACTCTTTCCAGGAGTACAACACACTTTAGTGATCACAATCTTATACTAGGCCTATGGCCCACAAAGATCAATACCAATCCTATGGTGGCACGTAGTTTTAGGAGAAATACAATATTTCCCGCCTAGTGGTAAATACTACTATCATATACAAGCTCAGAACGCGTTAGCAAATCCACCACAAACATCACGAGGGTCTATCATGAAGATCAAATGAAATAAGTTTCTCATTTGTCAAATCATAATCAATTTATGGATTCCTAACTCGACTCAAATCAAATAAATCTTTCTTCACATTAAAATTTATCAATTCATTAAATCATGGGAACATCAACAACTTTAAAGAAATATCAAGACTCATTGTAACAACTCAATCTCATGAATCAATATACTCAATAATTCAATTTGTCATAAGGAAGCTTAATGATTGACACGTATCTTGAAAGCACTTGAAATATCAACTCATGGTAGAAATATGAAATTCATAATATTAAATATCAAGTCATAACTTGGGAATAGTAAAATAATCATGTATAACAAAGCTTGAACAATTTATATTCTCATAGTCTCATGATGAAGTTATTTGGGTATAAAGTCACTTGCAAAACCATATAAATCCATAATAGAAATCAAAGCTTTGGCAAAAGAACGAAAGGATAGCTCTTGTTCAAAACCATACATACCTTAAACTTTGAAATTGGATGAATTTTAGTGCTTGAGACTCTATCTGCACTTGTAATAAATAATTCTCGAAGCCCACACTATGAGGAACTTGGTTCTTGAAGAAATCTTGAAGATTTATGAATGATTTTTGGAATATTAATGTTCTTGAATTAAATCCTAGATATATTTTCTTAAGAGAATTGGAAGAGAAAATAAAGAAATTAAGGGTTTGAATGGGGATTCTCTTATATATAGGGGCGTCCAAACGATGGGAAAAGACCAAAATACCCTTACAAAAATGTCCTTTAATTGCTAGAAAAAAAATAGCTGATGACATTTGTGACAAGTCGTCACGAAATGTCATCACAAAAGGGTGGAATTTATGACTTTCTACTTAAGGTTGACGACATTTTGTGACAAGCTGTCAGACTTGTGACAGGTAGTCACAAAATGTTGGAATTTGTGACATTCTGCTTAAGGTGACGATATTTTGTGACAAGCCATCAGACTTGTGACAAGTCGTTACAAAATGTCATCAAACAGTTTCCAAGCTAACACGCTGGAGTAAAATAGGTATAACTTTTTTCTCCGATACAGGATTTGGGTGAAATTGGTACTGTTGGAAAGATGATTCAATTATCTATCTGTTGGTGGTTCATGAGTTCAAAATTTCATAGTGTTACAAGAGATATTGTCATTTGAAGTTGACTATTCCAAAATCTATCTCTAGAATTAAATCGGTAAGGGATATTTTGATTCACCAAATCACTAGGACATCTTTGAGGCCTTAATACACATCAACCTTGATCCAAAAACAACCAAAGCTTTATAATTTTTTTCTTATGAGCTTGAGTAATGGTGGAACTATTGGTTGGAGTTCTCGGGGTATTACACAACCTCTTGACATCCATAGCTAATATGAGAAATGGCTCCTCAATGAAGGTCAATCTCTCATCCAGCTGAACTGAGTCCCATTTAAGCACATAAGACTGGTTAGGATTAAATGTAGAAACATAAAAACATGAAAAATTGGATGAACAGTAGCAACACTTTTATGCTAGGACAACTCATAAGATATCTCACCAACTATGCAAAGTATCTCAAAGGGTCGAATATATTTAAGGTTGAGTTTTCCTTTCCTCTTGAACCTCATCACACACTTCATGGGTGATATTTCAAGAAATACATGATCTACAAATTCAAAACTTAAGGCACGAAGTCTATAATATGCATAAGCCTATTTTCTACTATAAGTTTCCATCAACCTATCCTAAATCACTAGAACACTACCTAAAGAATCTCGAAGTAAGTCAGTATCTTGTGTATTAAGAAACAATTTACGATTCATGATGACACCTACTTTATCCCACCAGTAGGTAAGCCAAATCATAACCCAGGGCTAAATAAAATGGATTAACTTGGTAGAAATTGCCCTAAAAGGGAGAAATACACAATACAACTTAAAAACAAGATAGACAATAAATATAGTCTAAGTAAGTAGCCTTAGCATAGAAAACCATCCACGGCTTAGCAAAGCTAGTACAAGATCTACTGTAAATACAACTCAAGTTCAAAATCAGTCAATACAATTTATCTCTATGCTAAAGACTAGACATAAATAACATAGGATGAAATGGGCAACTCCAAATCCAAGAGCTAACCCTATATCTGGAAACAAACACAACACGGTCGATGAATCAACAGTGGGAACTAGTGCTCGAATCTGTACCAAAAAGGTACAAAAGTGTAGTATGAGTACAAAAACTATAAGTACTCAGTAGGTATCATCACCCGACTAAGCTAAATCATGATACAAATATGATAAAATTCAATAGAACATGACTAAGTCAAGAAAAAGGCAAACCTATATGTAACTTTAACATCTCTATACACAATGAAATAAATAACTGAAATACTAATATAAAGAATAAGCAATTTTAACGACAAGATTTGCCCCTATAAGCTAATAAGTGCGGAAAAGTAAATAACCCAACCCAAGTACTCAAAAGCCTTAAGGGTACAACCAACTAAAGCAAAAATCGAACCATCGTTATTTACCAACTTTCATTATACAACTAGAATCTATCCATGTGATGACACACTATAACCATTTCCTATTTTCAAACTAGAACTGGTATCCTTAGTATCCATGTAACATACTTTATTTCCCTACTTTAACCGGTGCATATATAATAATTATGAAACTCTATATTTAGGCTTGAACCATAAAATTTACCAATAAAATTATTGTCAATAGCTGGACTCGAACTGGTAATTATATATATCAACACATTTACAATATCATAGTAAATCCCGAGACTCAAACTGCTAGTGATATAATCAATATCATAATAATCTTTTGAATTCAAACTAGGTATATATATCATCAATATCATCATCACTATTTCATAATCAACAACATGATAAATTATTTAAACAATAAACATCAATTATCAATATAAACCCACCACGACCATAGAGTGCCAATATTAATTTAGTAAGCATTTTCTAACTAAATAATGAACATATAAAAGTCTAACAAACTAACTCAAGTCTTGGTCTAAGGTAGGTTGGTAGGTCCCACTTCTAATCTCCAAAATCAATTTTAAGACAATTCTACCATAGGTAACATAGAAGTTCCACTAAGGAGCAAAACAACTAAACTAAATACACCTAAGTTAAGGTTTCTGGTTAACCTAACAGTTCCTACTAACCCAAGTATTGAAAATTTCATCACAACACCTAAAACTCATCCCAAATATAATACAATATCATAAACATACTATGACATAGCTCAATTTAAGAAGAGAGTAAAACCTAGCCTACCAGGTGGCTTAAGAAATCTCAAAGAATCTGCTAAATAACCAACTTTCCCTTCTGAGAATCTTACATAAGATGCCACACTATTAAAATCATAATTACTTATCACAAAGTGAATAATGATATCTATATTGCACTATTGTGCTTTGGATCCAAATCTCAAAAATCCCATGTGGGTATCGTTTGCAGAAATCATATTTCCAAAGACAAGCCAACATTTCCCTATTCTCAAGGAGTAATGACCCTATAAAATGGATGAAATCCGAGGAACATTTTGCTAAAATTAAGTCACCAAGTTTTAGGGATTTACATCAAGAAATGAGAAAATCCACCACGAATGGTAAGGAATCTTACATTCAATTCAAAGAAAATCATGAAATAAACATTAACAATGCTCCAAAAATCACCCACGAGCCTTAATACTAAGGTTTCTCAATATTTAGGGTTTAAATCTCTTCTAAATTAATGAAGTTTTAGAAAAATAGGGCTAAAAGGTGGAATTATACACTTCCCAAGTGTTTGAGTATTACAATCGCGACTTGTTGATCATTATTTGAGATACTAGACTAATGGGATAGAAGTTGCATTTGCAACACATCCATTGAAATCATACTACATGCACATCAGCCAGGATAAGTCGCATTCATAACATCAGTGTCGTGCATGAAAAAGTTGTGTCTGGGAAAAGATCGATATTGTGATTCATCACTTGCGATCTCTAATCCCTTGAGATTCATCTACAATCCCGTATAAGCAAAAGGAATATGCTACCCCATCAAAATCGACGTTCTAGACTCAATGGTGCAATTGAAATTTCCATTAAGGTTGTTTTAACAAAAAGTGGGTCCCACACTCATTTTCCATTATCTTAACTTTCTGGCTAATGGGTCTAAATAAGCTTGGGTACCTTGAGACTTGAATCAAGAGTCCACCTAGTTTAAAATCAACATTTTAAAGCTATTTGAATAGCCAGAATTGACATACAAGGTCATTTGACTAATGTTTTTGCCCGGTAGCTGATTTGAACCAATGAAGACTTCAAAATAGGGAATTCACTCGAGAAACCAAAAAAAATTACTGATTGAACTGTCAGTCCCAATGAGTCATTACTGACCCGGGGATGATATAACAAAGCTCTAACGACAAAAATAAGTGAAAATAATGAAAAGAACCTAAAGAGACAATACAATATCCACTACAAAAAAGATTTTTTTCTGCGAAAGTGAAAGACTAGGGTGTACGTGAAGCCTCGAATAGGTAAATATGTATATCACTATTTATATCCAAATTATACTCCTCTATTAGACAGTGCCTCCACTAAATCTTAACTATAAGAATCTCCCTATTGTAGAACCACCTGACATCACTAGCCAAAATGAGCACAAAATTTTCTAGGAATGTCAACCGCTCATCCAACTAGACTGAGTCCAATTTAAGAACATGATATGAATTAGGAATGTATCACCATGACATGAAACATGGAAATCCGGATAGAGACAATAATATTTGTAGGTAATTCTAACTCATAAGCTGCCTCCCTCACTATGCAAAGAATCTTGAAGGGACTAATGTATCTGGGGTTGAGCTTGTCTTTCCTCTCGAACATTATCACACCCTTCATGGGTGATAAATGGAGGAATACCCAATCACCAACTTCAAATCTTAAGGAACAATAATACCAACAATAGAATCATTTAAAAACAAGGGCCATAAACCAGGCCATAACAAAAGATGTTCAGAAAGATAATATAATTAATCCCAGAATTAAATATGATGGAACAATGAGAAATTATGTCCAATGATTCTAGCCTTCCAGCTTATTCCAAAGCCAAGGCTAACACCAATACCAATCCCACTCATTCCAACCTATAGAAGTACCACAAAGCCTTCAACCAAAAGAGTAATAAAATTGGGTTGGGACATGCCCCCAACCATGGCTAAAACCTATTTACAAAATTAAATTAAAATGTTTAAAAGTGTCTATATCATGAAATAGAGCCTTTTGAAAGGATGGAAGCTCAGCACTTCAGTCCAAGTGTTGTCCCCGAGTCAATCACTATGTAGAAGGAGTAGAATGGCCAAGTTTGACATAGCATGGGTATACAACCACCAGTAGATAGGTTAATGGGTGAACGCTACCATTATCTTACAATAAGGATAAAATAATTCCATTTATAAAACCAAGTAAAATCATCCATATGCACATGACCATACATATATATAAAACTATATCGGGAAAGGGGACCAGATTTAGCATGCCTTTAAAACCTTTACCTGGCCTATGTAGCTTTGTCGTCCTAAAGCACCCACGAGATATATGGGTTTTTCTTACCCTACCAAATGTGCCCCACTTCATATAGTCGGATGGCTAGGGAAGAAAAGATGGGATGACTAGTACATCCCCCTAAATTTAGTTTCACATCATGCACACGGTCACTAAGACCAACTACATATCGGCAAATTTGAGTTTCTAGATTTGGTTCCCTCGGGACCTCCACTTTCCACGGATTTTCTACATTTCCTACCATTATTTCCCAATTAAAACCAAATTCCAAATAACAAAACCATTATCAATTTATTAACCAAGGCCATTAATATTTGTATCGTCATACCAATCCTTACTTGCAAGTATTATCTATAACCAACCATGTATAGGTTTAAGGGGACTTTCAAGTTCCCTTCCATTTACCATATTAATCCACTTGGGGGAGTCCATATTACCCATAAGCATAACTATTTAGCCATTAACCTTTCCTAGCCATTTGAACCATGCATAATTCCTTTACAATGTTTTAAAATAAGCGAAAGTTCCATTAAAAGAAGTTAATGCAATGAACGTATCTTTATAAGTATTTTGCCAAACACATTGGGACCTTAATATGACCAAAACCAATACTAATTACCATTAAACCATTACCATGCTATCCAATTATCCAAAACAACCATTAATGCACATAAAAGCATAATTAAAACCATGGGAAACCATAACCAACCATTTAATATCAAAACCCTCAATTTATATTTTAAAACCAAAATCATACAATCAGTGGTGACATGAATTCATAAAAACCATGATTCTAGTTAGAATTAACAATGAGTGAAGAGAAAATGCCTCAAACAAAGATAATGATGTAAAAAAATCCCCAAGATCAACCCCAAATCAATCCTCTAGTTAAAACCCTAGCTTTCATTGCCCAAAAGGTTTTGAGAGAATTATAGAGTGTTTAAAAGAGTTTCTAAGTGTTAATGAATGGAACAATAGGATAAATAACCTTCCAAGTAGGTTAGAAGTCATGGGACCTTATTACGATAGGTTGGGAAATGTCCAGAATACCTCCACTAAAGCTTCTCGAAAATCCTATCATAGGGATACGAATAACCCTCACAAGTCGTATCCTTCCAATACGAGTGGTACCCTCTACTCATGTCCTAGCCTTAAACAGTAGATAAAATATTGTCTTGCATATGACTCATCTAACCAAGTCGAATAAAAACCATACAATCCAAACACTTTATCACAACCCCTGGAAGATTTAAACCCAAGGAATATTTAGACACTGTCCACCATACGGGTCCTGGGTACGACTCGTACCCTGGATAATACCTGATAGTAAACCACTTGTACTCATATCCAACCTAAGTAACCATGTCTAATATTAAGTTAATGAACCAAACAATCCGTAACCACCAATACGACTAGTACACCTAAGTCGTATCCTTTCCAGTTACGAGAATGAATCCCACCATCCAACACTGGTTACCATGCAACTGGGCCATAGAATTCTTACCCCAACACACGGCTCATACCCTCGAGACATACTGGGCTTAGGGAGTAAAATTCAAGGAAATTTTATATGTTCTAGAAACCAAGGTCTTTCAGGCTCCCCCACTAGGAGCATTCATCCTCGAAAGGGAGACAAGGCAGTGGTAACCACATGCATGAGTCATTTGCATTATAAAATATATTTCGAATCTCTAACAAAGTTTGGAAACAAAGAGGCAAAGATATTAATCTTTCCTTTACAAAATCAGAACAAAATTATATGTTGAAGATACATACCTTCTGCATGAATCCTAGGAGCAGAAAAAAGATGCGAATACTTGGACTTCATATCCTCCACCGCTTCCCATGTAGCTTCTTCCACCTTATGGTTCCACCAAAGAACCTTAACCAAAGCAATATCCTTGGTCCAAAACCGATGAACTTGCTTATCCTAGATTTCAATTGTGGCTACTTTATAAGACAGAGAATCTGAGATACCCAATCCTTCCAAAGGAACAACCCAAGAAAGATCACCAATTCACTTTCTCAATATGGAATCATGAAAGATCAAATGAACCAAGTTCAGGATAGAGGAATCTAGCACATAGGAAATATTACCAATATTTTGCCAAACCTCAAAGGACCAACATACCTGGAGGCTGATATCCCTAACCTTAAACTCCTATTCTCTACGCCTAACATTCACATAGCACTTTTGGTGACTTTAGGTAGCCTTGCCCCACTCCCAAATAACCTTCACCTTCTTCATTGCCTTGAACCACATCGAGAGCAAACATGTCCGCCTTACCAAACTCAAACCAACAAATAAGAGATGTACACCTCCTATTATACAATGCCTCAAAAGGGGCCATACCAATACTAGAATGATAGGTAATATTGTAAGCCAACTCCACCAAAGGTAGATGCTCAACCCAACTACCACCATAATTAATAACATAAGTCTGAAGCATATCCTCCAATACCTGAATAGTTTTATCTACTTTGCCATCCATCTGAGAGTGGAAAGCAATACTTAGACTAACCTTAGTCCCCAACCCTTTATGAAATAATAGCCAAAATTTACATGTAAACTGCGTGCCTTGATCAGAAATAATAAAAAAAAGCATGCGATGAAGCTTCATAATCTCCTGAAGATATAACTTCACATAATCCTCCAACGAGAAGGTTTTCTGCCATTGCACGATGACCCAATCGAATCATATTAATTTCGAGACCAAGGAAGACTTGTAACGAAGTCCATATTGATCATTTCCTATTTTCGCACGGGTAAACCAATTTCTTGATACAACCCTCCTGGCCTCATGTGCTCAACCTTAACCTATTAACACACTATGAACTTGGCCACAAAAATAGACACATCCCTCTTCATGCTATTCCACTAATAGATTTCCTTGAGATCATGATACATTTTAGTCGAGCTGGGATGAACAACTTAGCACAACTTATGTGCCTCATCCAAAATCTTTTGTCACAACCTATCAACATCAGGAATACACAACCTCCCTTGGTACCATAAAGTACTATCACCGTCAATCTCAAACACCATTACCTTTTTCCTACCAACGTCACTCTTAATTTTTATCAATACAGAATCTAGCACTTGCTTCTCCTTAATCTCGCACCAAAAGATGATCAAATTACTTTTTACACCAGTGTACCATCACTCTTGGAGTCCAAAAGGCAAAATCAATGATTAGCCAAGCGGTGAATATCCATCACCAATTTTTGCTTGCCTTTCTCCCCATGGATAACTTTCTAAGAGTATTAATAACCACATTAGACTTACCTGGGTGGTAGTAAATACTCATATCATAGTCCTTGAGAAACTCAAGCCATCTTCTCTACCTAATGTTAAGCTCCCTTTGAGTGAACATATACTGTAGACTCTTATGATTAGGAAATATAACCACATGAACACCATAAAAATAATGCTACCATATTTTCAAAACAAACATAACCACCAATAACTCCAAATCATGAGTAGGATAATTCCTCTCATGCACTTTCAACTGTCTGGAAGTATAGGTAATCACCTTCCCATATTGCATCAAAACACAACCAATAATTACTTGAGATACATCATAATGAACCACAAAGCCCTCATTACCTTCCCTACAAAGTCAGAACAAGAGCCGAAGACAACTTATCCTTCATCTTCACAAAACTTCATTTATAAGCATCTGACCAAGAAAACATGACCTTCTTTTGAGTTATCATAGTTAAAGGAGCAGCTATTGATGAAAAACTTTCCACAACCGACTATAATACCCGGCTAAACATAAGAAGCACCAAATATTTGATAGATTCGTGGGTCTAGGTCACCTCTTCACCATAATAACCTTTTGAGGATCCACCATGATACCCTCGCTAGAAGAAATATGACCCAAGAAGGTTATAACGTTCAACCAAAACTCACACTTAGAGAACATAGCATAAACCTACTGTTCCTTAAAGTCTGCAACACCACACGTAGGTGATTAACAATGATCCACCTCACTCTCCAAATAAACCAAAATATTATCAATGAACACAATAATGAAGAGATCCAAATACTGACAAAAACTATGTTCATTAGATCAATAAATGTAGCTGGAGCTATAGCCAACCCAAATGACATCACCAAAACTTGGAGTGCCCATACCGAGTATGAAAAGCCTTATTTGGATATCTACCTCCTTAATCTGTAAGTGACAAACAAAAGATTTATCTTAGAAAATACCTTGGCACCTTACAATTATTCGAACAGATTAACTATTCGTAGAAGAGGATACTTATTCTTTATCGTTACATTGTTCAACTACCCATAGTTAATGCACATCTGATGGGAACCATCTGTCTTTCCCAAAAAATAACATCGGAGCACCCATAGGGATACAATAAAATGAATAAGTCCCTTATCTAGAAGATCCTTAACTTGTTCTTTGAGTTCTCTAAATTCAGCTGAAGCCATTCTATATGAAGGAATAGAAATTGGATAAATGTACGGATCTAGATCAATACAAAACTCTATTTCCCTATCTACAAGACACCAAGAAGATCATCAACAAAGTCTTCTGGAAAATTATTAACCATCGGAACTAATTAGAAAGAAGGACCTTTCGAGTTAGAATCCCTAACCCATACCAACTAATAAAGACAACCTTTAGTGATTAACATCCAAGATCTAAGATAAGAAATAAATCTCCCCTTAGGATCAAAATAACTACCCTTCCATTCTATAACTGGCTTACCAGAGAACCTAAAGATAACCCTATAGGTCTAACAAGCCATGTATGCATAACAAAAATACAACCAATCAATACCCACAATGACATAGAAATCCACCATACCCAACTCAAACAGATCCACCAGGGTCTGTTTACCACCAATAGATCCACACACCCCCATAGACTCTCTTAGCTATAACTGAGTCATATATTAGGTAGAAATAGAAAAAAGATGCGAAATAACTTTTAGATTAAAACCAAAAGATATAGACACAGAACAATTCACATAAAAGAATATGGACCTTCGATCAATCAAACAATAAATGTCATGAAATAAAAGTTGTAATGTACCAATAAAGATATCAGGTGATACCTTGGATTCTTGTCGAGATACAAAAGCATACAACCTATTCAAACCAACACTAGTACCAGTAGCAGTAAATGAAGTAGATACAGCACCGCTAGTTGTAGGAGTAGAAGATGAAGCCCTATGAATCATATTCACCCCTGTAGCAACCTTATTAATTAGACAGTCCCTGAGTCGATGGACTACCTATCCATACTTGAAGACTTTGTTGGTTCTTCATCATAATAACCTCAATGAGGATGACCATATAACCGACTAAAAGGTAAGAAATAAACTGACTGGCCTCCTCTTTCCTGCGATTAGGCACCTTATGACCTGAAACTATTACCTCCATGATGATGCCTGTCACCGGACTTATAAGGAGAACTAGTAGAAGAGTAGGAACTAGAACTCCCCCACTTCTTTTTCTGCCATTTTCCACCATCTCGACCACCCTAAAACTGAGCACCTCCCAGATCAAAAAATATGTTCCTCTTACCCTGTCTATCCCCAAACTATGCTTGCTTCCTCTTTTCATCCTCCATTTATTGCAACTAAATAGCCAACCTATAGATGTCCATATCTTTAATTAGCAAGGTAGTGTTTCTTTCCAAAATCAGATCCATATTTGACCGAGAAGAAAACCTCCTCATTATTGCCCGCATGTTAGCCACTAAATCAGGAGCATACCTTTATAATTGATGAAACATCAAGGCATATTCCCTGATAGACATCCTCCCCTTCTTGTGGTTCACAAACTCTTCCATATTTGCTTCCCTTAATTCTTGGGGGGAAAACCTATCTAAGAAGGCCTTAGAAAAGTATTCCACAATACTGATTCTTCTACATCAACACTATCCATGTCCCACTCTTCATATCGATGAAATGCAACCTCTTTAAGATGATAACTTGTAAAGTTTCTCCCTTTGATATTAGTATCCTATATCACCCGAAATATCTTTTCAATTTTATACAAAAGCCCTGTGGATCCTCGTACACCTTTACTCTATATAAAGTAGGAGGACCCATATTCATAAATTAGCTACCTTTGTGGCCTTAGCAAATAAAGCACCAGTCACACCCAACTCAGCCTGAGCAACGACCATTTGAGCAATAACATGAATAATCTAACTGAATTACACATTAGTCACCTCGCCATGAGATGGACTAGTAGCAACCATAAAGTCCGACATGGTCAGGAGACCACCTCTGTTACCTAACCCAACCTCTAGGCGCCTACCTTGAGTTGGCTGAATTTGAGCATGTACCAAGATAGTTTAATAGCTCACATTAAGACTCCTAGGAAAGGTCACAAACATAACTAGCCCAACCGAGTCCAACTATCCCATACCAATAATCCAACCAAACCAAATCATTTAAAATTAAGGGCAATACACTAGTCAATAACCAAAGATGTTCTAAAACATAATATAATTAATCCCAGAATGAAATATAATGGAACAATGATAAATTATGTCAGATGGTACTAGCCTTCAAGCTTATGCTAATATCAAGTCTAACACCAATATTGATGCCACTTATTTCAACTCATAAATGTACCATAAAACGTTTAAATTAAAGAGTTATAAAATCTGATTGTGATATTCCCCTAACCACAGCCAAAACCAATATCCAAATAAAATTAAAATATCTAGAATTTTCCATAACATAAAATGGAGCCTTCCAAAAGGATGGGATCTCACCACTTCAATCAAAGTGATGTCCCTGAGTCAATCATTATGTAGAAAAAGTCGAATAGTTGGTTCCTGCATACCGTGGGTATATAGTCGCTTGTAGATGAGTTAGTGGATAAATGGCTAGCATGATCTCAGGATAAGGATAAAATAGTTAAATTTATAAAACCAAGAACAATCATCCATATGCACACAACCATACATTTATATAACTATGCCAAGAAAGGAGACCTAGATTAGAATGCCTTTAAAACCATAACCTTGGACTCTATACCTTTGGCCTTCTAAACCACCCACGGGCTATATAGGTTCAGCTCCCCTTGCTGAAGGGTCCTCAATATGTTTAGAAGCACTACCAATGAAGAAAACCTGTTCATCCCGTAAAACAAAGTGTGACATCATGCACACGATCACCAAGACCAACCTCATAATGGAAAATATGAGTTTCTAGTTTTGGTCCCCCTGGAACATCAACCTTCACAACTTTGCTACAAATCCGACCAATTTTGTGCATTTAAAAATATTTTCCAAATAACCAAACAATTATTCATTTATTAACCAAGGACAGTAAATTGGTGTGGTCATACCAATCCTTACTTGCATGTATTATACATAGCCAACTATGTATAGGTTTAAGAGGACTTTCAAGTGCCCTTTCATTTACTATATTAATCCACTTAGGGAATTCTATGTACCCTACAAGCATAAATATTTAGCCGTTTATCTTTCCAATCCATTTAAATCATGCATAATTCATTCACCATGTTTTGAAATAAGAAAGAGTTCTATTAAAGTAGTCAATGTAATGAACATATCTTTATAAGCATTTTGTCAAACACATTAGGGCTTAATATGACCAAAACCAATTCAAATTACCATTAAATCATTCCCATGAAATAGAATTATCCAAAACCACCATTAATGCATATAAAAACATAATTAAAACCATGGGAAACCATAACCAACCATTTCATATCAAAAACCCTAATTCATATTTGAAAATCAAAATCATACAACCAAAGAAATCATGAAAATATTCATAAAAACCATACTTTAAGTTAGAATTAACAATGAGGGAAGAGAACATGACTTAAACAAAGATGATGATGGAAATAAATCACCAAGACAAGACCCAAATCAATCCTCTAGTGGAAACCCTAGCTTCCTTTGCCCAAAATTTTTAAGAGAATTATAGAGTATTTAGAAGAGTTTCTAAGTGTTAATGAATGGAATAATAGGGAAAATAACCTTCAAGGTAGGTTAGAAGTCATTGGAACTTATTCGGATAAGTGAGGAAACATCTAAAATACCCTACTAAAGTTGCACAAAAATCTTGTTATAGGGATACGAATTACCCTCATGAGTCGTAGCCTTATACTGCAAGTGGTACCCGCTACTCGTATCCTAACCTCAACCTTTGGATCAAATATTTTCCAGCATACAACTCATCGAAACAAGTTGTATCAAAAGTATACTATTCGCACCATTTATCCATACCCCTTGCAGATTTAAACCCAAGGAAGATTTAGACACTATCCACCATACGAGTCCTGGGTATGACTCATACCGTGGCTTATGGCTCATGGTGAGATATTTGTACTAAGATCAAACCTATCTAACCATGTCTAAGATTAATTTAAGCAACCAAATGATCTATAACCCCCAATAAGACTCTTACCCCTAAGTCGTATCTATTCAATAAACAAAAATCCATCCCACCAAATAATAATAGCCATCATACGATTGGACAATAACATCCATACCCCAACATATAGCTCATACCCTCAAGTCATACTGCGTCTAGAGACCAAATTCCAGGAAATTTTCTAAGTTCCAGAAACCAATGTATTTCAGCAGTTTACAATCTGCATAGGCCTTTTTCCTACTCTTAGTTGCTCTCAACCTGTCCTGTATCACCCAGACTCTATCCAACGACTCCTGGACCAAATTATTACCATGTAGTCGAATCTTGAAAGTTTTCTATCATCCAGTTAGGGAACTACATCACCTGCCATATAAATCCTTAATATGACCCATCTTAATACTTGAATGATATCTGTGATTATTATCAAATTCTGCCAAGGCTAAGTGTTTCTCCCACAGCCTTTCAAAATCCATAAAACAACTCAGAGCATATCCTCAAAAACCTTAATAGTCTGCTCTAAGTAGCCATCGATTTGAGGATAAAAGGCTATATTGAGATCATCCTGAGTGCCCAAATATTCCTTAAAATCACTCTTAAAGCATGAAGTGAATATGAAACCCTGATGTGAAATGATAGATATAGGCACACCATACAAATCGATTATCTTACACACATAGATACATGTTAATCTCTTGGGACTGAAGGACATCTGCAGAGGAATGAAATATGCTAACTTTTTAAATCAATACACATTGACCCAATTACCATCGAAGCTGACAGTGCCTAAGCGCACACACAAGTGTATGTGGTCTTATCAAGTAATATAGTGGCTTCAAGAAATCATAAGTATTGATCTCTTAGGGACTTGCATTCGCCACTTATCTAATTCTAGTGTAACTAATTAATAAAAAAAACAAGAAGAGAGTTTGTAATGTGGAAATTAAAAATAAAATATGTAAAGCATAAAAATAAAAATCTTGGGACAATGAATGGAAGTAAAGCCCACGTTGAAGCACATCGAACAATCATACTATGTTTTTCAGTTTTATTCATCAACTTGCTTATCATAGTTGTTGATTCGTAGGGTTAATTGTACGATCATGGTTTCCCAACCTATAATTTTTTATCTAATATGGACATTGCAACTACATCATTGAGCAGGGTTGTAATAATCCAATTAAGTTAATTAAAGCTATCATCCTACGTTGAATCAAGTAAGGCATCTAAGTACATCCTTGTCCTAGACGCTAAGTTTAATTCTTTATTTTTTAAAAGAATAAAAATTCAAACTTTGTTTATTCCCATGTTTTATCTCCCTATTCCCCCTCCCGAGATCAGATGGTGAACAATATATGTATTCTATGGGTCGCGAATCCTTAAAATAATTAAAACAAGAATAAACAAAGAACCAAATATGATAAGTAGATATTAAACGAATTTAATCCAAAATAGTAGTACTCATGTTCTTGGATTTAACCCTGGAAGGAAGGTTCTTTGACACTATTATTCATAATAACGATCCAAATAATTGAATACATGAAAAATGCAAGACTAAATAAAAATTATAAAACCAAATTAACCATGTAGCCACCTCCGCTTTTTCTCCCAAAACAGTGTCTGCTCCCCTCAATACCGTGTCCAGGTGTTGACTTATATATAATTAATTTTCCAAGTCCTACTTTAATTAGGACCATCTGTCTAGCAATCCCAATTTTACCCCTTATTAATAAAATAATCCCACTAAAAGTGGTATTGAAAAGAATCCAACAAGAATCCTTGGTACGTATGCCCATTTTGACTTAAATTTGGACAATGCTATGTCGGCGAACATTTCTTGTTGTACATAACACATCGACGCAACACATTTCTCAATTGTTTTGGAACATCAACGTGACACTTGGACTTCGCGTCGTCTCACAGGAATTTGCTTCCAAAAATCTAGTTAAGTGTAGAACATCCTATCATTTGCCCATGCCTTTTGTAGTGTATTTTCGATGAATTTTAGGCCTTTTAATCATCAATATATCACCATATTTAATTAAAAAAGCCTCCAACAATATCACACAACACAAATTAAATATCAAATCAACACATTGTTCTTAACAGCAAATCAAAACACAAGCTAAGACAAGACAAATTAGCAATTATCTTCCACTTATTATTTCGACTCTTGACTTAGT
>NC_061121.1:175733895-175809663 GCF_002878395.1 Capsicum annuum | reverse complement strand
TATATATACTATCCTCACTTTCTAATTCATAATCTATATAATCTATCTGCATATATTCTGTATTTTCTATTTTTATTTCTGATATTTGTTTATTTTTTGAATTTTTAGGTAATTTACAATCTCTAGCTAAATATCCTAATTTTCCACAGTTATAACAAATACATTCTTTTATAGATTTCTTTTTTCTATATGGTCTTTTGTATTTATAATTATTTACATAATATCTTTTTCTTGGTTTCTTGTATTTATATTTTGATTTTTTATATTTCCTATATTTCTTTTATCTTTTTCTCTTTTCTTATAATGTCTTTCTTCATATCCGAATTGGGGTGCTATTTTATCTTTGCAACATGCTAAATTTCTTATCAATATTTTTTCCATTTATAATTCTTCTCTATATTTTTCACATAAGTTTCTATACCATTGTTGTAAAGGTTTTATTCTTGCTCCTAGAGTATCTACTATTTTTGCTTCTTTCCAACTCTTCATTATTTTTAAACTAAATGATTCGGGTAATTTATTAAAATATAATTTTCTTCTTTATTTACTTTCTTCTATATTATATGCTCCTTTAAAATAATATTCTTTAAATGCACAAGTATATTCATCTATGTAACACATATTACATATTGCTAATTTTAACATTAAATTCCTATTTGTATCTTTTTCTTTATTTTGTTCTTCTTCTATTGTTGTCATACTACCAAATTCATCTTTTATAGCTGTTTCATATTTTTTTAATAATTCTATAGGAGTTAGTTTAGTTGTTGTTGATGATGTTCCTTCTGTAGATTTATTAGTTCTTAATACCTTCTTGTTATTTTCAGTTAAATTTGAAAACCATAATTTCATTGTTCCTATTAGTGTTCTTTCTATATATTCTGGTGCATCTGTTATGCTTATATTATTATCTAATAATTGTTTTGTCATATATCCTATCCATAATTGTATTGTTTTTTATGTATCTATTACACAGTCTAAGTTTAAAAAGTTATAATTTTTATTGACTATTTGTTTTGGTATTCATTTGTCATATTCATTCTTTATGTATATCTTTTAAACTTATTCTTATAATATGTACGTTTTCTTATTTCTGATGTTCTAGGTATTATATTTTCATCTTCTTTTTTATCAAGACTATTTGTTTCTCTATTGATATTTTCTAAGTTTTCTTCATTAATTACTTCTTGTTTTTCATTGATTTCTAAATTTTTTGTATTTGTTAATATTTCTGTATATGTTTCACTATCTTTTGAATCATAATTATCTGCCTTTTCAACATCTATATTATTTATTTCTAATTCCTTGTTTTTTATATCTTTATTGTTTATTTCGAATTTTTCTTTTGATCGATTTATCTCTTTTAGCAATTTTTGTTCTTTATCTTTTTCTTCCTTTTCTTTTTGTATTTCTTCATACAAATCTTTTAACATTTGTAGTTCTTTTTCTAATTCAGCAATCCAACTATTTTTAGTTTCTTCAATTTTTCATATTTCTTCTGTAGTTTGTTGTTTTACTTTTTCTATGTCCTTTTTCCTATCTATTTCTTCATTTTCTCTTTCTATTCTTACCATAGTTGTCAATTTATCTTCTAGTTTTAATTCTTTTTTTTCTAACATTAAATATAAATGTTCGCCTATTTTCTTATATCTTCTTCCTAGATTAGAAAATACTATTTTTATTTTTAATCCTTCGTGATTTTCATATATTTTTTCATCTATTATAAATTCTTCTTTGTTCATTTTATTGTAAATAGTTTATGTTGATATATATATTCTAAACTATCTATTTGTGATTCTAATTTTGATATTTCATCTTTTTGTGCATTTATTGAGTTTTCACTAACTCAGACAAATATATTATAATGTAGTTTTTCTATTCTTATTTTTAATTCTTTACGTTTTTTAGAAATAATTTGTTTTAGTTCTTTGTATTTTTGTACTTTATTCCTTTAAATCAGATTTATAATATTTTGGTGGATATCAAATCAGAAACCATGGGAAGTACAAGGTAAGACACTAACAAAGTCCATGCTAATCCTCTCCCACTTCCACTCGAGAATGGGCAACCGTTCAATTATTCCACCTAGTTAATGATACTCGACCTTGACTAACTGGAAACACAGGCAACGAGTTACAAAGTTCACCACCTAGTTGATGATTCTCGTCCTTGAGCTACTGGCACTCTAGAATGGAATACTTAGAGCTATGATCCTAGTGTAAAATCAACTGAATCAAATAATTAATCCTCAAAAAACAAATGCAGCTATCAAATTTCAGGATGCCTTAAGAATATATGGTATCCCTTTTGGACTTACCACTCGGCACTGATCATGGAAGATGAAAAATTTATTATCCTTAAATTGACGATCCCAAATTTTCTAAAATAGTGAGGACCTAGCCTCAACACTAGCAAGAATCCTTCTTGGGTATAAAATATCAATTATAACTATCAAATTTTATTAATACTAGATGTCCCATGCCGACAACCTCTGAGATACTAAAATACAATTCAAGAAACCCATACTTACTACCTTCTAACTTATGGTGTCTGCTACTATATTCACCTTTCTCGGATGATATAAAATGGATATATCATAATCTTTATGCAACTCCATCCATCTACGCTACCTAACATTAAGATCCATTTGGGTCATTAGATACTAAATAATGTGAGGATCTATGAAAATATCACAATGCACACCATAAAGATAATGCCTCTAAATTTTGGAGCAAAAACTACTATCGCCGACTACAAATAATGAGTAGGATATTTTTATGTGCCATGGTTTTATGGAACATTCGATGATTAAACATGGAGAATATGGATGTGCTAAAGGATATTTTTTTTTGATTTGATATGTTATTGGAATGATTTTATAGGAAACTAGGGGTTGGAAGCTAACCGGAAGAAAACACAACAAAAAGCTAAAAAATGACCACTTACCTTGGATTCATTGTATCAGAAATTCAATTCTAGAGGGTAAAATTTTAAGCACCACCTATGGTCCCTTACCTAAGGGGCATAGATGCTACCTATGGCCAGTGGATGGGTCCATGGTGGTCGCCGACTCACTTTTCCCAAATCATTTTAGATTTTATTTCTTAGGGTTTCCATGAATCCTATGATATTGTTAGTCATTATAATGTACATATCCTAATATTTTCCTCTTTTGTTTAAGATTTGATTTCTAGGGTTCGTATGTAATCTATAAATACTCTTTTAATATTTCATAGTTTTTTATCCATAGATAGGCCCTTGTGGCTATGTTTACATTGTATATACTATTCATAAATATCTTTCAATTTTATGATTTTATTTTTGATCTTGGGACTTTAGGTTTCTTGGTTATTCGTTTGTTATTCAATTTGAGACTATGGGTTTACTTCTGTCATTACTGTGAGATTGATTCTATGATTTTGTCTATGAATTCCAGGAATTGTCTCACAACTATGAGAGGATAATTCCATTAGTTAGGGTTGTAGGAACCCTGGCGAATTAATGAAGTAGAGGAAGTGCTATGTCATTCTAGATAAATATTCTGCATATATTGTGATTGTCTTCAGTTTAATTGATTTATTAAAGGTGTCTAGCGTTAATAACTCAATTGTATTCACTACTTGCTTCAAAAGAGAGCTATAGATTAGTAAAAGACATTACAACAGTAACTTGAGACCCCCTCCATCTAATAATACCTGTCTTCTTCTCTAAATTACTTAAGACCAAAAAGGTTTTAGTTAATCTTGG
Source organism: Capsicum annuum (assembly GCF_002878395.1). Lineage (NCBI taxonomy): Eukaryota > Viridiplantae > Streptophyta > Magnoliopsida > Solanales > Solanaceae > Capsicum > Capsicum annuum. The sequence continues at coordinate 175,805,916 of NC_061121.1, read as the reverse complement.
ATCTAGGGAAAGGGTTAGTAATACGACCCTCTGAGACTCATAAGGTAAAGTATATGATTTGGCAATGAGTTCACAGGACAATTAGTGATACATAACTTGTCAGATTTTGCATGCAATCTATTGGACTAGTTTGATAGTGTACAATAAATCTACTAAGTTAAAAACTAGGGGTAACACAAGCCTAGTGCTCATCTTAGATTAATTACAACAAAGGGAATTCAATTCTTATTACTTTTTACTATTCCATCAAATCCCTCATTTACTTTTCTGTACTGCCCATTGATAGGAACATGTTTGAGAGATAGTTCCATGTATTCCATATGGATTCGACCCCTACCTAGTTTGGTTACTATATTTTGATAACGATCAATTTATACCTCTAAGGAAGTGTATTTTAGGCGATAACAAATTTAGGCTCCGTTTCTAGGTAATAAGGTAGTAGAGTTATTGATTGGATTTGTTGAAATTTTTGGGTTCTGTTTTCTTATATCATGCTACTCTTCTTTATATTACATATTTACAATAGAAAGTGTGGAGTGATAATGACTCCTTATTTATTTATCCCTATCCTTTTGATATAGTACATTACTGTAGGAACGTAGTTGATAAATTGCTGGAGCATAATAAGATCATGCTAGGCAAGTTGACGCTCTTGGAAAAAGAAAAAGAGGAGTTTACTCAAAAGGTTAACAAATTTGGCTTTGATATTCACAACTTACAAGTAGAATTGAATGCAAAGGTTGATGCGTGTAGTGGCCAAAAATTTAGTTATGTGTTGTTTAAGGCTAAAAAACTTCTTACAAACCAAATTGAGGAGCTAAAATTTGAGGAGTCAAACTTGATCAGAATTTTATGGATGTTTTCACTAATCAGAAGAACAAACTAGAAGTATGTGAGGATTTAAATAAGAATGCAATTCATGAGTTGGGATGTATTAAACCTTACCCCAATCACTTTTCCATATTATATTTTGATAATACAATATTTATTGAGCCATTTGAGCCTATAGAAGAGTGTAAGGAGGAGGCAAAAAGTGTCTATATTCTTGAATTTGGTGAGCCAAAATAAAAGAATTACATTTCTAACACAAGGTCGAAGACTTATAACAGGCCACGTTTAATTCTTCGTTACTTTATTTGTATACCACCGCACCTTGAGCTTAACTAGAAACCAGAAAACCAATTAGGGATGAAATTCATAAGTTCAAAGTATAAAGAGCAAACTAGAGGCCAAATATTAGGTTAATTTGATAAAATCTAAGTAGTCAAGATAATCATGGGCTTTTTGGTGAATTCTGAGTAACCAACATAACCATGTCATGTCATGACATGATTTGAGGTGCTAATGTGGAGGCAACCAAAGGTAGTTTGTTGTTTGTACATTCATTCATGTTTGTGTGATTAACATTAAATCTTCTCACCTATGGTGACACGGGTATATTCCTAACTCTCTTGAATTATAATGGTCTAATGTATTGGGGACAATGTATGATTATAAGTTGAGGGTAAGGCTGCTTGTTTATTTAGATGTCCTCTTGGGGTTTACTTAAACACATAAGGTGTTTCACCACGTAGTGAGGGACCAGGTCCCTCAAAGTCAAACACCAGCAATCAAATAATAGAGTTCAGGAAAACTAAAGGCATTTCAGGAAAGAAACAACACGCAAGATGTAATGTGGAAACCTCCTTGCTTAAGGAAGGAAAAACAACGGCTAGTCCTCACAAACACCAAAGAAATCCACTATAATCAACCTCTTGATTATAGACTTTATTTATTCCAAACTCTAGGCTCCTTTTCCTTGTAATAAATCTTGTACAAGTTCATCTTGGCAACTATGCCAAGGACCCTCTACACTGATTAACTCTAATCAGTCAAACTTAGAAAACTCTACCTATTTACTCGAGCATAAGCAAAATAGGACATTACTCTAACATCATGAGTAATTCTATTACAAATCAGCACTCTAGAGCACTCACACACTCTTTAAGCGTACTACAAAGATATGAACATGAGCAATCTTGAAATGGAGTTTTTGACGCCTCTCTTCACTCTTTGGATTTGTTCAAAAGCTATTTGATGAAGAGACATATTTTTCCTTTTTTAGATGAGTGATGTAAGTGATGAAATATCATTGGTCCAGGTTTCCTATTCATTAAAATCAACACTTGCAAGTTTGTTACACAAGAGGACAAAATTGTTTAGTAATATGTATTCCTCTTTTGATGAAGACAAATAACCCATACATCATTGAGAACATCCATCATATTTAATCAGTGAGTAACCACTCTGAAGATGAATTTCCCCTCTATAATTATGCTTCCACCATCATGCAACAAAGTGACCTGGTCCCTTGTTGTCATTTGCAACAAAAATTCTTATTTTCTTCCCTCTATCACTGTGCCTTATCATTAACTTAGCATATCACTTCCTTACCCCTACAAAAATGTTTTCCCTCTTTTATCAACATTCAACACATCATATACTCCCCCTTATCAGCATGCTATTCATATTCACCTATTACCTGGTACTATATGTACTCAGTATTCCTCGTTTTGGCATCATTGAATAGTGAGAACAATAAACCAAGAGTAAATTAATAAAAAATTAGTTAACTTATGGCCACTAGGGAAACACTAACATGAACAGAAACTTTGTAGGTTAAAGTTATTAATGTAACACACCGAGCAAAGATTTATTCATAAGTAGAGGATAAGTATCATTGCAGTTCATAAATTAAATGTTCTTAGGGAAAAAGCCTCATGAATCAGGAAGGATTAACAAGTAAAGGACTGGGAAAAAGATTTTGAAAGAGTAGGGTAAGGTTGTTGTTGAGATGCCTTGTCTCTGTATTCCTGGTAAGGACCTCATTAGTTATGATTAATAACTTATTTTTTTGTTCAACATTCTTAGTTTTGAGCATTTGAGTGTCGCATGGGCTTCTTTTATGAGAGATGCTGAATTGTCACCTGGAGCTTGTTGAATTCTTCATCCTTGGTAGCTGAATTTGTCATGACCCAAATGGCCATGAGTGGCACCCACACTAACCTTCCTGTGGGAGAACCATCTAAATCAAACCATTACCTAATCACTTGGTCAATATTAAAAAGATATTTTAATAAACCATCTTTGCAATAATAATCTGGGATTAATCATCAGTATCTCGGAAACCAAACAATCTACTAACTAAAATTTCCAAGACCCAAAAGTCGTTGTACAAGAACTACTAACAAAGAAAATGTCTAAAGAGATATCCCAAAATAAAGTAAATAAAGAATGTTTCATTGCCTGAAAGATGGACAAGAATAAATAAAATGACCCATGGAAGCCTAGAGATAGAGTGCTCACCCTTCGATCAAGATCTGCTATCAAACTCTAGAGGTGAGATCATGTATGAGCCTCTAGAACATTTTCTGCACTCAACAAAAGAAGAGTATAGGGTAGTATCAGTACAAACCACTATGTACTGGTAGGTATCATATGCCAACTCAACTTAATAACATGTACATAACATAAATCAAATAACTAGTAGACAGTCATCATCAAAAAAACAATTTCTGAATGAATCAACAATACAACAATAACAGGTCAAACTGTGCTCACAGACAAGCCACATAACCATCAAGAGTATCAATCATACTGTAAACATCCACAAAATCAACATAAATATGTACACACATGCTATGGGACTTATTTTTTCCTAAATAGTCATGACCTGCAGGGAACAATCTATGTTCATGTACAGTACCGGCATGGTACCCAATCCAACATAAATATAAATATACCAGATTGGTACCCGATCCGACATAAATATAAACATACCAGCATGGTACCCAATCCAACATAAATATAAATGTACCGACATGGTACCCCATCCAACATAAATATAAACGTACCGGCGTGGTACCCAATCCACAATAAATATAAATGTAGTGGCGTGGTACCCTATCCAACATAAATATAAATGTACTAGCGTAGTACCCTATCCAATATAAATATAAATGTACCAGCGTGGTACCCGATCCAACATAAATTTAAATATACCGGTGTGGTACCCGATCCAATATAAATTTAAACATACCGGCATGGTACCCGATCCAACATAAATATAAACAAGTAATATCAATACCAATTTAACAACCTCACAACATACAACTCAATGTATCAAGTTTTCAAGTACACTTAAAGTCATATGACAATTCAATCAAGTAAATTTTCAATAAACATTTATACATGAATCAAGAATCAAAACATAAACAATTTCAAGCATGTCTGAATACCAATCCACAAGTATCCAATTTAGGAGCATACACACAATTAAGTTGAGTCTAAACTCCAATTAAATCGTAACTTACCTCTACCGAAGAACCCACATATCGCTAGTTCACAAATGTCTTGCCCTTGCTCATTAATTCAGAAAGTTCAAAATCTGTTCAAACATATAATCTTCATAAGAGTATGAATTAGTACGTCAAATTTCAACTAAACCGGTCATTATTTGATCCCAAAATTAACAAATTCCTACTCCAAAAACTCTAAATCTAATCCCGATTAGATGAAAATGGTAGTTGTTAATATCATATATATATAAAGGTCCTATGGAACTTAACCAAAGTCAAAAATAAGAGTACAAAACCATAACCCAAGACAGTAAGCAAATTGCACCTTATCCAATTCTTAAAACAATTGGCCTATGATTCTATTATCATTGACTCATTATTAATTTAAAATTAGCTAATAAACTAATCTACCTAACATAGACACTAACGCACAGTACTACTATGCTTACCAATTGCAAGATTAATTGTGAAAGATAACAATATCTACTAAAATTTCTTTATTCTTTCACTGGTAATTACTATCACTATCCGCCCTAAATTCTTTCCTCTTCTTTCCAGCACAATATACACTAGTAGTAAGTATAACTCATATGAGAAGGATATGAAAATGCAAACCTGAATTGGAGTTTTTGAGACTTGTCCTTCAATGCTTTATTGTGAAAGTTGTAACTTCTGCATTAACTTCTTTAGGTTTAAGACCTTTGATAAAATTCTTTAATATGCTAAACCCTTCCTACATAAGTTTTATTCTTATATATGTCTTAATTAATAAGAAAATATCGATTTGGTCCATTAATCACCAACTAAACTAACATTAAAAATACCAAATAGTTTCTCGCATACTTCTCGGAACCTCAAGAAAATAAACTAACAATGTATATTTATTGAAAAGTTCATTTCGGACCTATTGAACATATTACGACATTAATTCGAGGTCATCTCGATTAAAGGTTGACCATTATCGGGTTTAATTTTCTTAATTCCTGAATTGATATGACTCATCACCGTAAGTCATAAATCACGTATACAACTACAGAGAGAGATAAAATGAAAAGAATAAGTATGATTTCACAAATGACCATGAGGTTCGTTACATCAGATACCAATTAAACAACCATTAGTCCTTAAATGGCCAAATAAGTGGCAACAAAGAAAAACATTGAATTATCAGAATTAGCAATAAAAAATGTGGATACTTTCAATGCATGTCTACTTCGGTCTCCCAAGTGGCCTTCTTAATAGGAAGATTCCTCCACTGTATCTTAACAGACACAATCTCCTTGGTCCTCAAATTACGGACAACCAAATAAATAGTCGAGCCTAAGCGTACCCCTACCGCCCTACACTCAGAAGGTTCATTCAGGATACAACAACACAAGGTATATTCTTTACTCATATATATGCAACCGTTATATACCAACTGATAAATATAGGTGCCTACTGGTGATAGGCGATGTGCATATAGGATGAATGCAAAGTACATATCAATATAACAACTCATCATAACTGTCCTCATCAGGACCATCATCATTATAATTAACTTTTGGCCTTTCCGGATATCAATACATCATCAATAGTATACTTCAGTCTTGTCGGGTATCAACATCATCACAATAATATCCTCCGACCTTACCGATACAAACATATCATCATAATAGTCATTACTGAATAACACATACTAAAATACTCATATAAAAATACTTATATCACCATAAAATATATATCTAGACAATACTTCCCAACTACTCATTATTCTTTAACCAATACTTATTATAATAAAATCAATAGTTCGCTAGTTATCACATATCCTCTAGTTATTACCCTAAACATTATCCTTCACATAATCCTTATTCACGGGATAGAAACTAACCATTATTTAGTTAATAGCCAACATCTGACATCTAGTAAAGGTTCATTATTGGACCAAAACTGCCATTTATCCACCATTCATTATTTTCAACTAATCATCCTATATCCGTTAATCATTACTAGACAACACGTTACTAGTTTTCTCCTAACCATCTTTTATTAAATGACACCATTCATTATCTAACCATCATTTATGAGCTAATTCTTGCTTAACTATTCATTATATAACCATTTAGAAACTATTCAAAGTTATTAACTAGTCACCTCTTATTACCTACATCTCTTATTATCTAGCCTCATTAACACAACACCCCTCGTTTGTCAACTAATCAATATCATGAACTTAGTCATCAATACAAACTAATCTTTGCCTATGCTAAATCCGACCTATCTATAAGTCACTCATTAACCATCGCTAGCTACCATGTTTCAACTAAGCAAGATTCATTAACTAATACTTAGATTCCTAGCCATCACCAGTACCCGATCAATAAAGTCGTGAGCAACATACCGCATCTTTCTCTGTCCTATACTGGAGAGATTTTATACAAACCTATATGTATTCATAAATCATTATTGTATCCTTTACACTGATAAGCACTCCTTGAATATTCAATCATTATCATAATACAACCCTTGCCCTATTAATTTATTCAGAATAGTCACAATATCATAATCATAGCCTCAGGCCAATATACAAATCCGAAATTTATATCGTTAATCATATTTATAAGTCATAGCATATCTTTAATCATCTCACATGTAGGAGGTATATCACACAATGGAGGCATAATATAGATAAACATGCACCTTTAGGATATTTTATATCGATAGGTCATACATCATGACTATGAGGAATATCACCTCTAAATGCCTAATATCACTTCCACAGGTAGTATCACAACTATAACTCAAAACCCACAATTCGGGAACATCAATACAAGTTACCAAATTATGAAGTAACCTTATTCTAAGGCTTACTAGCCTTATCTATGTCTAACATTCACAACTAAGTCCACAAGACTTAACAAAAGTCGAGGCCTAAGTGGGCCCGACGATCCCACTTCTAATTCTAAATTTCCATAGTTAGGCACACTATGTCCCAAACTAGGCTAGGGTATCTAGTTCATCTTCTAGATGTCAAGTAAGTCATATTCAAGCCTAAGCATCTTCGACTAGAAATAAGATACTCAAGTCAACTCTACCCAACTTATTATTTCCAGATGACTACATTAGCCCAATAAGGCTAAATATATAATTCATGCTTTAAATACTAAAATCACATCCCAAACGTAGGTTTACATTATAATCATGCTACAACTAATATAAACTAGAGAGGAAAATCAATAGGATTCAAAAGGGGTATCAATATGTCATTTTATGGGTCCCATAGAATTAGAGCCTACAACACATTATTCTCCACAACATTGTTAATATCCATCTAATTATCATACCTTAACCACTCAACGAGAAATATACACCAAATATCACTCAAGCAAAGATCAATCATGCCATTTAATAATTCATTTATTCTCCTATACAGGATCATCCTTAATTATTTTATGAATGTAACTAAGCTATTTGATTTTGCATTGCCACTATCATGGAAATTACTATCCTCTAAAAGTGTCATATATCAGTCAACTTTGTGGGACATGCAAATGTATAATTCAGCTACAAGGTCAAGTCAATAATAATTTGTCTTCTCAAAATTTTTTACCAATGCATAAATCCACAGCTACAACTTATGTCTTGACAATTACTAACTCAAGATTTTTCAATGACAAACACTTCCTGGTCAAGCCTAACCTCTCTTATATCACTAACAATAATTTAAGATATACAGAGTCATTCTTATTTCTACCTAACAATATTTTTATTATGGTCTATACTGAACTCTTAATCACCTCAAGAGTAGTCCCCACACAACTAGTACACAAGCAGGGCCAAACAAAATAAACCAATTATAGGTCATTGATAATCTCATTACCAATATCACATTCCAAACAAGTCATCAATTAAATTCTATTGGTATCAACCACCTCTACTAGTTTTTCGCACTTTTATTTAAAACTCAATATTTTCCCAAGCATTAAGAATTCATTCACATAAGAAACTCAAAGATAAAGTCACTTAGCTAGTCCTCACAAGGAACCCACTATAATTTCAATAATAGAACTGCACAAAAATTCTAAGTACGATCTCAATGACCGGACCAAACAAGGATACCCAAATAATATCAAATAATCGACCTACATAAGGATCCATCCACTACATCATTAACAAGAACCTCTCATTACGGAAAACACATATCACCTCCGTCTTTTATTTATATCACCTTTTGACCATCTTTTCTTGACATCATATTCTCACATCATCCTCTCAATTCTATACCATCAATCTCATCAGTATGATAGTACCAAAATAAGTAAGCATACAAGAATTTTAAGTTTTACAATAACAAAAAATCAAATATCCTCATCATATTTATCAACATAATGAACTTAGTCAATTTTCATCACTTAAAAAAAAACAATTCACGAAAATGACAAAAATTTAGCGGCACAAGTTTAGCTAAATATCAAACACAAGTAATCAATAAGTTCACAACTTTCACAGGTCATTACTTATTAACAAATACCAATTGAAATCTCCTAGATTTTTATTCAAAACTATTAAGATACCAATTAGAATTGTCTAGATACCAATTGGATTCAATCTAGTAGTCCAAGATTAGGACGGCACGATGGAGAGATAAAAAAGGAAAATGACTTCTACATGCCTCATAGCCTTATGAAGATTGGGAGCGGGACCTTACATACCAATCTACGGAACTCAACTTGACATTGCTCTTATTAACAGATACCAATTGGAATCACCAGACACCAATTTAAATCAACTAATAGCACGTAAGAAAGAAGAATTTGAATTCTCCTACTGTCTTATAGCCTCTCGAAGAAAAGTACAGATGTCTTTGTACCGTTCCGCAAGACTTTACTAGATATGCTCTTGTACAATGAGAAGGACGAACCTAGGGCTCTGATACCAACTTTGTCACGACCTAAATGGCCATGAGCGAAACCCACACTAACTTTCCAATGGGAGAACCATCTAAATGAAACCATTACCCAATCACTTGGTCAATATTAAAAGTATATTTTCATTATCCATCTTAATAATAATAATCTGGGATTAGTCATCAATAGTGCGGAAACCAAACAATCTACAAACTAAACTTTTCAAGACCTAAAAGTCATTGTACAAGAACTACTAACAAAGATTATGTATAAAGAGATATCCCAAAATAAAGTAAATAAAGAATGTTTCATTGCCCAAAAGATGGATAAGAATAAATAAGATAACCCATGGAAGCTTAGAGATGGAGTGCTCACCCATTGATAAAGATCTGCTATCAAATTCTAGATGTGAGATTATGTATGAGCCTCGAGAATGATTTTTGCACTCAACAAAAGAAGAGTATAGGGTAGTATTAGTACAAACCACTATGTACTGGTTGGTATCATAGGCCAATTCAACTAAATAACATGTCTACAACATAAATCAAAAAATAAGTAGACAGGCATCATCAAATAATAAATTCTCAATGAATCAATAATATAATAACAACAGGTCAAACAATGCTCACAGACAAGCCATATAAATATCAAAAGTATCAACCATACAGTAAACATCCACAAAATCAACATAAATATGGATACACATGCTATGGGACTTATTTTTTCCGAAATAGTCATGACCTGCAAGGAACAATTTATGTTCATGTACCATACAGGCGTGGTACCCGATCCAACATAAATATAACGATACCAACGTGGTACCAGATCTAACATAAATATAAATGTACCGACATGGTATCCGATCAAACATAAATATAAACGTACCAACATGGTACTCGATCCAAAATAAATATAAACGTACTGGTGTGGTACCCGATCCAACATAAATATAAACATAACGGCGTGGTACCCGATGCAACATAAATATAAATGTACCGACGTGTTACCCGATCCAACATAAATATAAATGGACCATCGTGGTATCCGATCCAACATAAATAAAAATATACCAACGTGGTACCCGATCCAACATAAATTTAAATGCACTGGCGTGGTACCCGATCCAACATAAATATAATCATACTAGCGTAGTACCAGATCTAACATAAATTTAAACGTACCGGCGAGGTACCCGATCCAACATAAATATAAACAAGTAATATCAATACCAATTTACACAACCTCACTCCATACAACACAACATACCAAGTTTTCAAGTACGCTTAAAGTAATAAGACAATTCCATCAAGTAAATATTTATTAAACATTTATACACGAATCAAGAATCCAAACATCAATAATTTGAAGCATGTCCGAATACCAATCCCCAAGTATCTAATTTAGGAGCATACACACAATTATATTGAGTCTAAACTCTAATTAATCTATAAGTTGTCTATAATCAATATACATTGGCATGGAGTAATTATTCTTATTCACAAACAACACCGGAGCTCCCAAAGGAGACGCACACTATCTAATAAAACCCTTACTATAAACATCCTAAAGCTGGTAATTTAGCTCCTTAAGCTCAGTAGGAGCCATACGATAAGGTCCTATAGAAATAGGTCGGGTGCCAGGCTCAAGATTAATAACAAACTCAATCTCACGGGTAGGAGGTATGTCAGGTGGATTGGTAGGGAAAACATCAGGAAACTCATGAACTACAGGAAAAGAGTAACATCAAAGATCATATCAAAATCAACCATACCCAATATAACGAGATCAACATGGGTATCAATATCTCTAATAGTCATAACACATGATCTCGAAAGGAGATCTACTCCAAAAGAATCTCCTACAAGAGTAGATACATGTGATGGTGCAAAATACCAAGGTTACTCTAACTGTGGAGCAAAATAAACAAACACATAATAATAAGTGGATCCCAGATCAAATAAACTAAAGTCCGACTAATGGCAGACCAAAATTATACCTGTGATAACAATATTCGAAGATTTATTCTTTGGTCCACTAAGTACATCATACAACTGACCACGCTCGCCACCTGGCTGGACTCCAGATTGATCACCTCCCCTAACTACCTGAAAACATTCACGAGCACCCTGGGACCATATCTAAGACCAAGCATACAACATCTATTCGACGGATAAACAACTTTAATAGGGTAACAATATAAAAAGTGGTAACAAACACCCCATGATTAGGGCAATCATACGAGTAATGACCAACCACTCCATAACCATATCATGTCACATTAGCTGTACCAGAACCAAAAAATCTAGCAGACCTAGAATAACCACCATAACTAGAAAAATTAGAATACAAACTCCTATAAGTGTGACGCTACCTTGACCAGGACAATCAATAATACAATACTAACTTCCATCAGTAATTTGGAGCGCCACCTGAAAGGGTCAACTAGGCTAACTCTGAGGCTGATATGACTGCCTCTAAACTAGGAGCTACTACGACTCTCACTAAAACTACCCTAATACCGAGGTACTTTTGCGCTCCCCGCTAGGACCCCATAATGCATCTCCTTCATTACCTGAGCATGATCAGAAGCCACAGCAAATGACCCACCTCCAGTAACTAGAATATAAATAAAAATGCAAAAAAGAAGTCTCACTCCATTACAAAAGCAACAAACCCTAATATACTCAGTAGACAAAATGGAAGGAGCATGCCTATCCAACTCATGAAAATAAGACTCTTACTTCACAACAGTCATGGATCCCTACTCCAGTATAGAAAATTGATCCCTCAAATTATCCCTAAGGATTTGAGGCATCTACTTCTCTAGTAAAATTTCAAAGAAAAAAACACATATCATAGGAGAAGATCTAGTTAGACTGGAATTGAGATGACCTCTCCACTAATGTTGAGCTAACAAGTCAAACTAAAAAGAAGTGCAGTCCACACCACAAGTCTTAAATAGGCCCAAATTATAGAGCCTATCCTCATATACAATCAAAAAGTCATATCCATCCTCGCCCGATGCACCATAAAACCTAGCCAAAACTAATCTCAAGAATTTGTCTAATATCTTCTGCTTCTCAACAGACATAGTAGGTCGGGAAATTACTAGCTGAGCAACTACCAACTGAACAACCGTCGTGGTAGGAGAGACTTTAAATTTGGAAGCCATAACTACAGGTTGTGCCCAGCCTAAGTACCACTCTGATCTATAAATTGTGGACCATCAGTCGGTGCATCATCAACAATCCTATGAAATAAACCAATGAATCTCTAAAAATTTTATAAGAAATAAATCTTAATGGGACTTGGGATATTCCTTAGCCCATCGTTGGTTATGGTTGAAGAACCTCTATCTTAGCAATGAGAATAGGATCTAATGAAGGCCCTTTTATCTATGAACCCTATCTGGGGACACATCTCGAGGTCGTTAATAACCTCTAGGTTATCCATAAATAATAATAGGATCCCTAGGCTTAGTCTTAGGACCCTCATCTTATGTAGCGGTAGCATGTGTCCTAGCCATATGTGAAAGAGTGAAATCTAAGGAATGTCTTATAAATTAATTCACAATTTTAGCACAAAATGAGTGAAAGAAGTGAAGAACTCCTAAAAAATTTCTTATATCCTTCTGAAGATAAGAAACGGGCCTCATCATTCTAATCTATTAGACTCTACTAAACACTTTCTCTTGTATCAACAATATCAATAAAACCTAGGCTCTGATACTAATGTCATGACCTAATTTATGAGTCATGATGGCACCTACTTTATCCTTCCAGTAGGTAAGATAAATCATGACTCGAGCTAAATGCAATGGGTTTACATTGCAGAAATTATCCCTATAGGGCAAAATGGACAATACAATTCAAAAATAGGAAAGTTAATAGAAATATTATAATAAGTAGCCATAGCATACAAAACCATCCTATGACATGGTAGAGCTAGTACAAGACCTACTATAAATACAATTCAAGTTCTAAACTAGTCAATATAATATGTGTCAAAGCAAAAGATTTGACATAAATAAGATAGTAGGAAATGGGCAACTTTGACTCCAAGAGCTCACCCTATCTTTAGAGTTCAACAAAGCACGATCGATAGATAAATGACAGAAATTAGTACTCAGATTTGCAACACAAAGGTACAAAAGTGTAGTATGAGTGCCAAAACCACGGGTACTTGTAGGCATCATCAGCCGACTAATCTAAATCATGATACAAATATAATAAAATTTAGGATAATATAACTAAGTCAAGAAAAGGGCAAACCATACGCAGCTTTAACATCGTTGTACACAATTAAATAAATAAATTTGAACAATAATATAAATAACAAATAATTATAACTACAATATTGGAACCCATACGCCAATAAGAACAAAAAAGTAAATAACCCCACGTAGGCCCTCAAAAAATGATTAAAGCATAAACTGAACCAGCATTATTTATCAACTTTAATTATATAACTAGAATCCATCCATCTCGTGCAACACTATAACCATGTCCTATTTCCAAACTAGAACCAATATCCATACTACGTATCTATCATACACTCTTAACGAACATGAAATAGTGCATATATCATCATTATCATAGCCAATACCTAGGATTGAACTGGAAAATTTATCATCAATAGCCAGACTCAAACAAGTACTTATATATATATATCAGCATCTTGGCCAGTATCATGGTAAATTCCCAAACTCGGATCGGTAGTTATATAATAAATTTCATAATGATCATTTGGACTCAAACCAGGTAAATATATATGCTCAATATCACCATCACTATATCACAATCAACAACATGATCAATAACATAATTAATAAACATTAACTATTAATATTAACCCATCATGACCATCGAGTACCAAATCTCTTTAATATTACTTTAGTAAGAATTTTCTAAGTACATAATGAGCATATAAAGGTCAAACAAACTATCTCAAGTCTTGCCCTAAGGTAGGTTAGAAGGGCCAACTTCTATTGCCTAAAATTTATTTTAAGAGAATCCTAACCCACGCTAGACTAAGGAATCTAAACTGTTAGATGTTAACCATATCCAATTAGACTTAATATTGAATTTCTACTAACGATCTTAGTAACTAAACCAAATACACCTAATTTGAGGTTTTAGCTTAACTTATAAGTTTAAAGTAACCTAAATACTTAAAATTTCATCACCAATACATAAAACTCATCCCAAATCCAATACAATATCATAAACATATTCTAATAAAGATCAATCTAAGAAGAGAGGAAAACCTAGCCTACCTGGACGCCGAAGAAAGCTCAAAGAATAAGCTAAATCACCAACTTTCCCTTCTTAGAAGATTTCGTAAGATGCCATGCTATCAAAATTATAATGTACTCATCACTACAAGAATTATGATAACCATATTGCACTCTTTTTATTTATGTCAAAAATAACTCTAAAATCCAATATGTGTCCCATATACGAAAATTTCCTTTTCGAAGCCAACCCAACATTTTTTATTATGATCAAGGACTAATTACCCTTCAAATGGTTGAAGTTTGAGCTAAATTGGCGATAAAATCAAGTTACCAAGTTTTAGAGATTTTGATCAAGAAATAAGAAAATCCACCATGAATGAAAAGGAATCTTGCCTCAAATTTGAATAAAATCACGAAATAATCATAAACCATGCTCCTTAAATCATCCATGAGCTCTAATCCTAAGCTTTTTCAATCTATAGGGTTTAACTCTCTTGAAAAATGGATGTTGAATTGACAAAAGAGGGATAAAAGGAGTTATTTATACTCTTCCTAGGTCTTCATGTATCACAATAATGACCCATTGATAACTATTTATGATACTTAGCTAAAGGGCCAGAAGTTGCATTCGCAAAATGGCTATCCTGATTATGCTACATCTGCGTCTTTTAGGATGAGTTGTGTTCATGACACGAGTGTTGCATTGACAATATGAGTGTTGCTTTTTTGAGACTCATGACTACGCATAGAATGCTATCTCAATCAATAGTGCACTAGCACCAGATGACACTTAGAGATTTATAAGTGTCCATCAACCCCTCGACATTCATCTGGAGTCCTGTAGATGCAAATAGACTATGCTACCTCACAAAATTCAATGTTCTAGACATAATAGCACCTAAAAATTACCATCTAAGGTTGTTTCGACAAAACATACATTCCACACCCATTTTTCATTTTCTTAACTTTCAAATCAATAGGTCAAAATAAGCATCGGTACCTCAGAACCCAAACCAAGAGTCCACCAAGCAAAAAATAGATATCTCAAAACAATTGAAACAACCAAAATTGACATACATACAAGGTTACTTGACATAAGGTTTTGCCTAGTATCCAAATTTGATTAGTAAAGATTTCAAAATAGGAAATAGTCTATAGAAACTAAATGAACTACCTGGTAATTAAACTATCAGTCTCAGCCATTCATAACTGACCTGGGAAACTATTGGAAAGCTCTAATGATTAAAATATGCAAAAATATAGAAAATCACCTAAAGAGTCATTACAACAGGGCCTAACATTAAGGTCTCAATCAATCTTAGAAGTTCGACAAAACCAACCATATAGTTCTTAAAATGGTGCCATCTTAATACTCGTATGGTAGCGGTTATTCTATAGAAAATATGCCAATGCCAAGAATTGCTCCCACTGACCTCCAAACTCCATGACATAAGCTCGAAGCTTATCCTTAAGAACTTAAATAATCCATTTTCACTGGCCAATAGTCCGAGGGCAAAAAGCAGTGCTAAGATCCACCTGAGTACCCAAATCCTCCTAAAAAGCCCTCTGAAATCTAGAATTAATATCGAGCCCTGGTATGAAGTAATAGATATAGTTGCTCCATGCAGGCGAACTATCTTATGAATATAGATATGGGCTAATTGCTTGCCACTGGAGGACATCTCAATAGGATAGAAATATGTTGACTTGGTCAATTTTATATTGACATAAATTTTATTTGAACCACATAAGGTGCAAGGAAACCGACTAACAAAGTCTATGGTAACCCATTCCCACTTTCACTCAAGAATGGGCAATCTCTGAATTAAGCCACCAGGCCTGATTCTCAAACTTCACCTACTGAGAATATTTTCAATATACTAAAAATTCTACTATATACCTCTTCATAGAACTCCATAAGTAATGTTTCCCCAATCCCAATATAATACCAGTACTTTTCCTAGCTTGAAATTTTTTTCCCAAGAATGTTAGAAGCTTTCTTTGAAAGATGAATCAACTTTTTTACATGTGGTATTTTTAAGATTTTAACTTTTTGTCATGTGTTAAATTCAATAAGATTTCCATCGATACCAAATTCTCCCAAATCTAACACCCGGGCGAAGAGTTAGAGCCTTTTTAGTGATATAGTGTATCACCTGAGCCTTCAGCGCGTCGCGGAGATAGGTCGAATAGCAATTGTCAATTTCTAGCATTTCTCTGCGATAGTGGCGCATCGTGCCAAACTTCTAGGTCATAGAAAAGGTGGCAATGTGATAGCTCCACATCACGCCACAGTGCAATTTCCCATTTGTCACTTTCCAGTGACTTGGTGCGATAGTGGCGCGTCGTGCCAAGGGTGAAGATTAAGAAATTTTATCGTAAATTAAATACATGACCTAGGGTTAAAAGGGTCAATTCCCACCCTATATAACCTTATAACACAAGATTTGGCCATAATTCAGCAACTTATACTCAATTACTCTCAAAAACTCTCAAGAACAAACCCTAGGGTTTCCATAGAAGGTTCAATTCCAAGGGAGTTCACCATCAATTTTCAAGAATCTCTCTATCAATCTTCATAGAATCAAAAGCTAACGTATGTGTAGTGTTCATTCATGGACTCTTTTCATCCATGAAGCCCGAGACTCTCTTTTCTAAGTTTGAGTTTATGGATTTCTTTATGAATTTCATGTGGGGTTTGTCTTGTTTATATTGAGAAAGATTAATTAAATTCAAATCCATGTTGAGTGATCTATTTTATATGGAATTTATTTGCATAGATGTCTATTCATGTTAACCTATAAATAAATCGTAGAATGATGAAATTAGAGATGAATATGATGATTAATTGTTCTATAATATTGTCTACATGTGCTATGCCTTGCATGTGTATGATTAAATGCCTAGACAAAGGAACAATGCCCAACTAGTATGATTTTATGAAATCCCCCTGTATGTACAAGCTTATGTATATCACATGTTTGATGAAGTGCTTCAATATATGAATTATGAATTGTGTAGTTGGTCATGTGTTCATGTAAGTCCTACTATGTCAGTTTCTTTCCATCGAGTCCTGGGGGTACTTGTACCCAACAATTTAGCTATGTACCTACAGTAATGTCATTTTTTCAAGATATTCTCAGTCAAGCTATGATTCATAGAACTCAGTCAGTCATGTGACTCGGGAAGACCCACAAATCTCAGAAATCTAAGTACTCTCAGTAGTTCAGTAATCTCAATAACCATAGTATTCCCAGTAAATCTCAGTACTCAGTAATCTCAATAACCATAGTATTCCCAGTCAATCTCAGTAACTTTAGTGTTATCAGTCAGTCCTCAGAACTCAGTACATTCCATCAATCAACGAAACTCAGTAAATTCAGTTTAGTTTAGCTCCGCTAAAAAATACCACTAGTATCAGTTTAGCTTAGTTAATCAGTCCAGTATCTTTCAGATAGGAGTAGGAGTTAGCAGCGAGTGAGCCCAATGATTGGAACTTACCTATTTTTTTGAGGGTATGATTCTTAGAAGTCATCCTTGTGTTCTAGAACTACGTAGCCACTATAGGTTGAGACATCATAGCCTGCTATATGATGGTAGATGAGGTGTCCTAACCTGCTATATGAGGGTTCCCACCGTTCTCACTAGAGTTACCTATTATATAAGGGTTACTCATAGATTGTCCTTACCAGTGGTGCGGTATTGACACCCTTCCAATTGGGGTTACAGATTAGACCCTTACTCAACCATAATGGCTTACCAGGGGTATGTCGATTAGATAACTACTTCCCACAGTTTCATGTTACAGAATCAGGACTTTCAAATACAGTCCATCAGTCTCAGTAAAAGAACTCAGATCGTTCATTAGATTTTAGGGCTGTCAAATACAGTCAATTCAGATACAGTACGGAACTCATCTAGTTTCATCAGATTTAGGACTGTCAGATACAGTCACATATGTTAGCAGTTATATTAGTTCTCAAAACTCATGTTATCAGTTATATTTGTTATTCGATCTCATGTTATTAGTATTTAGCTTCAGGACTGTCGGATACAGTCAACCAGATCAGTTCTTCATAATGAGAACTATCAGAACTAGTTATTCATGTATCAATAACATAGTATCAACCTCTCAGTATTCAGCAATATAGTATCAATCTTTCTCACTCATAAGTGACTCAGATGTCAAAATTAGTAGACTCAATAGTCAGAACTCAGTATTCAGTCTTAACACAATCTCAATTAAAGTTACGTATGCATGTATGTATTCTCACGTTCCTGTTAGTCAGTTAGATAGTATTGTTCATACATATGAACCTAGTGTATTTAGACCACCTCACTTGCATACCATTACATTCAAAGTACTGATGCATTTGCGCTATAGTGTCTTATACGATAGGTTTAGAAGCACGAGCTCCAGAGAACCAGCAGCATCCTAGTTCAGTGATTAGAGTTAGCAGTGAGTCCTTATACTTCGAGAACATGATGATTTCATAACTAATTTAGTTTTCAATTTATTTTAGTAGTCAGAGTTATTTTGTGACATGTCTCATCAACTCCTTATTCAGAAAGTTTAGAGGTTTTCAGACTATAGCATGTTAGACAGTTATTTCAGATTTACTTTGGTATTGTCATACTATTTTTAGACATTGTTTATCATATGTTCATTCAGTTTTGAACCTTATGGTCATTCAGTTCATGTTTCCGCATTTTATGGTATATTTTGAAGTATACAGGTACCGATATTAGTCATGGGTTAGCTTGTGGTCCTTCGGGGTCATAAGCACCATGTAGCATTTTGGGTACCAGATTCGGGGCGTTACACCCTATAACTTAGCAACCCTAGGGTAAATAGAGTATCTGGAGATGTGATCCTTATACTATCAACTTAATCAAGTCACCAACCCTCCGAACAAAAAATATAACCACTATTTTTATACCGTTAGAATTTATGGTAGACCTCCTTGACTCGCCCCTCTGCAGCTAATCATGGATGACACATATTACTCTATCCCCAAACTAATGACTCCAAATCTTATCAAAAAGGTATAACTTTCGCCAACACTAGCAAGAATCCGCTTGGTGTCTAAGATATCTAGTCGTACCATCAAATATTCTAAGGACTGGATGTCCCACAATAACAAACTCTTAAAATATAGGATAGATGATTAGCTACCCATACTTATTGTCTTTCCTCTCAAGGCACCTGGTACCATATTTACCTTTCTCAGATTGGATATAATAGAGATGTCATAATCCTTTAGCAACTCTATCCACTTGTGTTGTCTCGAATAAACCTTTCTCTAGGTCATAAGATACTAAGGACTACAATGATTGATGTTGATCTCATAATGGATGACATAAAAGTAATACCTTCAAATCTTAAGCATAAATACTACTCCCACCAACTCTAAATCATGAGTGGAGTATTTTCTCATAAACCTTTAGCTTCCTCAATGCATAAGAAATAACTTGGCTCTACTGCATCAGAACACAACCTAAACCAAAATTGAAAGTATCACAATATGTAGTAAATCCCTCATCCTTAATAGAAAGAGCCAATAGGGAAGATGAAGTAAGGAAATACTTGATCGTTGAAAAGATTAACTCACACTCCTCGAACCACTGGAAGGAACCTCCTTCTATGTCAATTCAGTAATCGATGCTATAATATTAACAAAATCCTTAATGAACTGTCAATAATAGCCTACCAAATGTATAAAGCTATAAAACTTGGAGGAGGTGTAGTTCTATACTCAATCCTTTTTGGATTCACTATTATCACATCCATAGACACCACATGTCCTAGGAATGTAAACACTCTAGCCAAAACTCACACTTTGAGAATTTGGAAAAAGCCTATGATCTCTTAAAGTGTAGAGTACAATCTCGAAAATATTGTATATGATCCTTTTTACTCCTAAAATATAAAAAATTGTCATTCATGAACACATTATCGAAGGAGTCTAAATAAGGTATAAACATGTGGTTCATTAAATCCATGAACATTGTTGCATCACTCATCAACCCAAAGACATGACCACGAACTCATAATGGCCAGAGAAAGTCCCAAAGGTTGTTATTAGGAAGTTCGAAGCCTATATCCTCAACTGATGGTAACCAAATCTAATTTCAATCCTAGAGAACGCCACTACTCCCTGAAGCTGGTCAAATAACTTATCAATATGAGGCATATGTAACTTATTCTTTACTGTCACCTTATTCAGTTGTATGTAATCAATACACATACACAAAGAATCATCCTTTTTTTTTACAAACATGATAGGATCAGCCTAAGGTCACATTGAGAATTTAGCTCCTTAAGATATGCAGGATCCAGATAGTTAGGTGCCATAAAATTAGGTAAGGTGCCTAGCTCAAGATCAATAATAATCTTAATATCAAGCTTAGGAGGAAGACTAGGTAGATTGGTAGAAAAGACATAAGAAAACTCATGTACTATAGAGACAGAGTCAAACAAAGGACTTTCCACTCTAGAATCATAATATAAGAAGGAAAAGACACACAACACCTTGATATAAGTATAATAGCTTGAACATAAGAAATAATTTCCATTGGTATGCGACTAATAGATGTTGTCAACATAACTGTGGATATATTAGGCATAGCTAAGATTGCAAAACAATCCAAGACCACCTGATAAGGAGATAACTAATCTATGACATGAATCACATCAAAGTCAACCATATCTAATATAATAAGATCATCTTTATTATCAAACTCTCAAACAATCACAAAATATAAACTATTTGCTCAATCTATTTTGAAAGAGTCACTCACGGGATCATACCTATAATAACAACATCCAAAGACATTGCCTGTGATCTATCAGGTATAACATATAAATAGCTCACTCACCACTAGTTGGGTGCCTTATGATTACCTATCCTATCTTTCTAAGAAGATCCAAAAGAAACCTAGGAATCATCTCAATAATCCTGCATAATATCTCTAGCTTAGGGTAGCACTACCTTAATTAGTTGGACATTTTATACTGTAGGCAAAATTGCCCCATGCGGGGGACACACTCAAGAGAAATGGCCAAAGGCCATGTACCCATGACATGCCACAAGTGATAAACTATATCCAAAAGATTTGGATAACCCATTATATCTAACTTGGCTAAAAACACCCAAAATATGCCTCTTTTAAAGGGGGACCACTACTCTGGCCAAGACGATTACTATAGCGAGGATAAACCTTAGTAGTAAGCTAAAGTGAAGCATAAATGGTCTTACTAGACTCACATTGATGCTGAAAAGGTAGGTGTGAAGGGTACCTACCCTTACAACTAGAGCCTCTAAATTATGAACCACTCTAGCTCCCACTAAAACTACACTAGTAATGCAACCTCTTATCGCTAACTTCTTGGGCCTTGTTATAAATCTCCTCCATAACATAGGCATGATAAAAAAAAACCTCAATGAATGATCCACCAACAACTTAAAAACTCTACATAACTATGCAAAAATATAGTCTCCATCCCTAAATAAAACCCCATATTTACCCATAATCGATCGGTAATATAGATGTAGGATGACTAGCTAAGTCATAAAATCATTTCTCATACTATAAATCCATTGTAAAATCCTTTAAAATCCTTCTTCAATCTTGATCACTAATCTCACAAATTCTTTCTGAGGTTTTGAGATATATACCCTCTAAGAAGACCTCAAAAAATTGAGTCCACCTCAAAAGAGGAGATCTTGATGTCCTCATATCCAGATAACCTTTCCACCAATGTTTAGATTCTAGGTCCAACAAAAATATAGTGTAGTTGACCTCATGAGTCTCTAGTAGGCTAAAAATATAGAGCCTATCCTCACAAGTATTCAAGAACTCAAATGTATCCTTACCCAATGCCCTAGTAAACCTAGAAAGAGTTAATCTCAAGAATCTACCCAATAACTTTTTCTCCTCATCACAAATAGCAAGATGGCAACAATCGGCTGAGGAACTATAGTTGTTGGAGGGATCTCAACTCTGAGGGTCAAAACTATAGGCTACGACCCTACCAATGTACCAATCTAATGTGTAGATTGAGCACAGTCATATGGTGCACTACCAATGATAAGCAATGAAGAACCAAAGCATCATTGAGTAAAAATGAAAAAAAACAAGTGGAACCTGGGATGCCCCCTAATAAGTGATGATTTTACCACTCATTCTCACTAAACATTTATGCACATTACCTTATTTTGAATGTATGAATGAGATATATTGGTGATAAAATGCACTACTATGCACTCTTTGCAAGCATAGAGTTAAGGAGATCAAAAGATATGGATGGGAGCTGGAAATGATCAAAATAGAGCAAGAAACTGCAGATAAAAACTTAGAGCAGCAAGGCCTCAGGTACCTTGGTCATGGTATACTGACCGTAATCATGGAAGTCAAGCAAAATTTATCCATACACAATAACAGAATTTGCCTATGGTTTCTTAACCGCAATCACAGCTAGATTCATGCAATTATGGCTTAGCGGAAGAGATTAGCCTAAGGGCAAAACCAAAAATGCACATGGCTGATGACTATTTTGACAAAATGACTCAAAACCTATCATGTATCATATTCTATCTTCCCTAATTTCTTATGTTTTATCTAAAGACTTCATAGCCTCCTTTTTTGTAGAAGACAATAGTGAATAAATTTTGGTTGAAGAATACATTAGAGACTTTCAAAGTAGAAGATTTGCTAACTTCTATTGGTTATATTGTAGGAGAGCCAAGTTTGAAGTAACATTCACTTAGATCTTTAGTAAGTTATTTCAATAGAGTTAATGGGTATATCTATGTTTAATCTTATGTTTAGCTAAATCTCCCTTTTAGGATTATATATTAATAGGGGTTTAATTTTATGTGAGTTGTTATTGTTCACATCTATTTGGTAGTTCATAAATATCAGTTTTATCATTGCTACGCTATTTTGGTTGGGATTTGATGAGTGAAATCCCTAAATACCGATATGGGTTTGATGAGTAAAAGCTCCAAGTTCTAGAAAGTTCAAGGCCATCTTCAAAAGAAGGGGTTTGGGTGACCTTTAGGAATCCATATCATCTTCAAAAGAAGGATTTGGAGACCAAATAAATAATAGACAATTATATGTGTAGCTTGCTAAATTTTAATAGTGATGCCTATATTAAGGTTGTGGTTACCAATTGTTGAACACACTTATTAGTTATTCGAAAGAATCAACAGGTTAAAGTTTGGTATTTTATTAAAAGACTAGCATCAAAATCTATAACCAAGCCTACTCATATTTTATTTACTAGATCGATGTTGATGATTAACATCCATATGTAACTCCCTTAGTAGTGCGTAATCCCAATATATGTTCTTAATTATTAAAGCTCTAATTATTTGTAACCTCAAATTTATACTAGAAAAACATTAAAAGAACTACTAGCGTAGGATCCTATCTCCCCTATTTTATCTTTTTGTACCATTGGTTTGAATTTAACTTGTGAATATAATTTCTAATTAATTTGATTGCCACTCATATTATTCCTTGTGGATTCGACCCTAACTCCAAAGTTGGATAAATATATTGACGACGACCACCTTGCACTTAAATTGACATGTAAGTTGAGTGTTATCAAAAATGCTATCATTGCCAGGGAACAATTTGGTGTATTAAGTTATTTTGAAATTTAGTTACTTTCTTGAATTCAAGCTTGTAAATATTTGTTTGTGATTTTCTTTGTTGTAGGTATATTTTCTTTTATTTCTACTTTTTGCTTTGGCATCTTCGGACAAATATGAATTTGGTGGTTGTAACACCTATATTGATGGCCTATGTCTATATTGTGACAGACCATATTTCATGAGAGATTGTAACTATGTTCCCCAAAAAAAGGCAGGATCACCATCTCGATCTCATAGGGAGTATGGTTATACCTTATGTGGAAGTTAAGGTGAACATAGGGATGATTTTCCAAATGCCCCCTCCCCTTTTTATACTAACCAAATTGCTAGTTATTCTTATGAGAATGACTGGTCTTATGATGAGAAGAAGGAGATGCAACAAACTCAACCCATTATATTTGGAGCAATGCTTCAAACTATTTTTAATCAAGTGACTATAACATAGAAAAATGCATAAGACCTGCATAAAGCTTACAAGGTGTTCTACTAGGAAGATATTAAGGCAGGGGAATTAGGAAAGAGCATCATTTTTGTAAATCTCACAACCTGGACCATTTCCCAAGAGGAGGCTCATCAAGAAGAAAATCCAAGCTATGATGATGGTCTTGGCAGCAAAGACTTCTTGATGGCTTCCAATCATCCAACTCATATTAAAATGAAGATTCTAAATTAAAAGAAATGGTACTAGAGCCAAAAGAAAAATTAATGTATATCTCTTATAAGAACCCTAGTTCATTTCTGGGTGAAGATGCTTCGGAGGAGGCCAACCTAAAATTAGGTGTTGGACCTCGTTCAACCCACTTTTCAACCTTATGCTTAAAGGATATGATGAGGATCTATCCCTTTGTACAAATGGAAGACCGTGGGGAGTCGGAGTCTGGCTCTTATTTTTTAAAATTTGGCATTCCAAAGAAGCATATGCAACCTTATCTATCAATGGAAAAGAAATTCAACTACCAATGTACAAGTAATGGTCTATTGACGTGCTCACTTTTTCCAAGAGAAAAAATTCAAAAATTTGATATCAAATTGGGTAAAAGGTTCTAGTCTTCAAAATGGCGAGATCAAAACTTGCTTGCCATGTCCTCGCCTCTTCCAAGCCTTATCTTGGAAGATATAAATCTTCTATCCCTCTGCCGCTCATTCAATTTTGAATGAATGTTAGGATGGACATTTAGCTTTTCTAAGTAGAGAAACAAAAGAAGAGGTGGAAGCATCTTGCCCCGACATTAAATGAAATGCTTAATGGGAGACAACCAATCATGCCACAAATAATTGCAAGTATCCTTTTTATTCATGAATGATAGAGTAGAATAAATATTTATTTTTGTGCATGAATAATCCGTAAGATTTTAGTGCTAAAGGAAATTTTGATCGAATTTGAAAGAGAAACATGTGAAATTGGAAAGTTTGGACTTAGCAAGAAATGCAGCAAATCCAGTTTTTCGTCTTAGTTACTTCTACCGTGGTCCATGCCACTGTGATCATGGATTCCGCATAACCACAATCATGGAGACCGCGTGATCACGATTGCGGAACTGTGACCACGACCGTGGTCAATTCTGTTTAAAATTGTCAGACAGCCTATTTCCCCACACTTTTCCTTAAATTTCTCTCAAATATTGTTTCCAAACTTGGCATTACATATAATATTCAAGCATCAACTCTCCTCCTTATGCCATCGGATCTAGTAAGTTGTCTTAACCCCGTCAATTTGGATACGATTATATGCTAAAAACTTGTAATATAAAAAAAGGTCTAAAATAGTGTTTTCATTACTAACTACAAGATTAGTTGTAATAATTTTAGAGATCAGTTGTTGTATTTGGTGTACATGCTAATGGGGAAGTCTTGAATACCTAAATTTATGTTTTAAATGGTCAAAGAAATTGTGTGTACCATATGTTCGAAAGGGGTATTAGATTAGAGAAGGTGGTGGAAAAGCTTCTAGAATTCCATGACAGACTTAATGCGACTCGATGGATGTGTTTTTCTCTGAACCTTGCTATGATAATGAGTAGTGGGTGGATGAGTTCTACGCAAACCTTAGAGTATTTTATCTCATAAAACCAAATGATGAAAATTAAGGGCAAGTAGCTGAACTTCAAAGCAGAGCAGGTTAATGAAGTGTATGGGCTCCCAGATGCTGACATCCGGCAGTTCAAGGTAATAACATATGTGTTGGGGACCTAGATGGACAGTATTTTATGTCCTGAAAAAGCAAATCTCGGGTCCATCAGCAAGAGATATATTCCGATGAAGGACTTCACAATAGAAGATAGGCTATGGTTAAACATCATATGCGGCTGAGTATCCCTACGCACCCATATGACCATTGACATATGTTTTAGATCTTTGATAGTGCCTTGCATCCTATCAGGAATCCCACTCAATATGGGTGAGATTGTTCTTTCAGACTGAAGGTATTTCTAGACTCATGAAGGTACACACCTTCTTCTCCTTTCCCTTATCACTGAGCTTTACAATAGGGAAAGAGTGGATGAGTATGCAGCAGATAATTAGGTGTTCCTAGTCTCCCTCGTCTGTCTACTCAAATTCATAGGCGAGTGTGCCCCAGTTCAGAGTAAGAAGAGAAAACTAGGCATGGACGAATCAATCTAAGAGAGCATAAATTCTTATAGACCTTCATCAGCCAACCCCTCTATGACATCTCTTTAAAATACAAGAGGTTAGGGAGCTAGTGTCCAGATTGCATTAAGGACTAGGAGAGCCATCCACCACTCATCCCTCATATATAACTTAGTTAGATTATGAAATATATCATGAGGAGTAGAAGAAGTAGGGAGCCACTATTTTCAATTTGGAGAGATCCTACTCATCTTTAGTGGTATCATATAAGAACCTCAAAGACTCACATGAGAAGATGGTGAAGAGAGATAAGAAATGAGATAAATTCTTCAAGAAGCTGTGGAAAGGCGTAATGGGTACTTTTAAGGTGCTCAAACCCAATGAGCGACTACCTTCAACCGAGGTTGGACAATGAAGATGAGGCCATTGCTGATTGGTTGGCTGATGATGCTGATGGTGATGGTGCAGATTCAGCAGGAGAGATCATCTCTTCAGGCAGATTCAGGGAGACCACTCTTACTCTTTCTTTATTGCACATACAGTGAGAATATTGCATTTTATTTAGTTGGTGATACCCCCAAATTTGTAGTATTTTGAAATTATGATGTTGTAAATTTCTTCTTATGTGATTGTTTGGAGATGATGTTTTGGATATTGTTTTTATTTGGTTTCGAGATGTTATTTTTTTGTGTACCCTGATAGTACCCACGTTTTATATATTATCATGTGTTTCATGTATTTTTATTATTTTTCTAATTTTATTTTATTTTGATTTGGTGATGCATGACTAGCTTTACCTTACGATGGAATGATTGACGACATTCTTAAGGGTGAATCATCATTGTTATGTTTTGAGGCATAGGTGCAGAGAAAGTCTGAGTATCCATAGCACAAAATGTAAAAAATTAATGGGAATTATGTATACTTGTGGCATTGTATGTTGTAATGTTATGGTTAATTAGTACACCATTGGCGAAGTCAGAGTATCCAATTGGGTAGTTCGCCCGTTTTGATCCTCAATATGAGACTAAGGATGTTGGTTGTTGCCATATTTTAGAAAATTGTGTGTGGTGCTAATGTAAAATCAACAATCCCTGAGTATAACATTTTTCAGAACAAAATCAAGGGCATGGACATAAGCAATTTTGTAACAAAACTTTTTCTCTTTTTGTGGCTTCATAAATCTTGACTTATAAATAGAAATAGATACTCCCATTTTGTCTTTGCGGGAGGGACATTTGAGCCCCCTTGGAGAATTTTGCATGCCATGTATGATGAAATTTTTCTATTCATCTCATGTGTACTTACGTTATCTATAACTTGCCCCATTAGTCTTCAAAGCTAACATTTATTGTATTTGGTTGGAGAATTGATCTTAGGTAACCTTTGTGATTTTTGAAGCCTACTCTATCCTTAAAGCCTACCCAAGCATGAATATAATCCCTATTTCCCCACTTTGACGGACGTTTCTTTGGCAAACACATTATAAGTCGTAAACCATTTTTTAATTCCTCTTTTGAACCATGCCCTTATTGAACTTGAGAATATAATTCGAGTCTAAAAGCCTAAGTTGGGGGTGGTAAAGATTGATGGAAGTAAGTTTGGTGTCACGAAGATGTAGTTATATGCCTAATATGCCTAGACTTTGAAAAAACCAAATAGAAGAAGAAAGATTTAAACAAAGGAAAGAATTATGTGAAATGGAAAGAGAAAAAGATGAAATAAGTTGGGTAAACAAAGAAAATAAAATGTAGGAATGATAAAATAGAGATAACAAAGAAGAGTGACCCATAGTAAAAAAGGAGGATAGAAAAAGTGTGATGTATATGTTCAAGGAAGGGTGTAGCCATGTTATTCCCCAATGATATCCCACTCTAACCCGAATGCTTTAAGTTAGAGGTGTTGATGAGTGGTGATTTTACCACTCATTCTCACAAAATATTTGTGCACATTACCTTGTTGCGAATGCATGAATGAGACATAACGGTGATAAAATGCACTAATATCTACTCTTTGAAGGCATAAAGTTGAGGAGATCAAAAGATATGGATGGGATCTAAGAATAATCAAAACGGAGCAAGAAAAGTTCAATTGAATTCTTAGAGCAGCAAGGCCTCAGGTATAGCAGACCGAGACCGCGAAAATCAAGCAAAAGTCATCCAACCACTATTTCATAAGTTACCCGCGGTCACATATTTGTGGTCGCAGATATATTCACGTAATCGTGACTTAGCGAAAAAGATCAGCCCAAGGGAAAAACCAAAAATACATGTGGCTAACCCCAATTTTGACAAAATGACTCTAACCCTATTATGTATCACATTCTATCTTTCCAAATTTTTTGGGTTTTATCTCTATACTTCATAGCCTTCATTTTCGGAGAAGAAAATATAGTATAAATTTTGGGTGAAGAATACATTGGAGACTTTCTAAGTGGAAGATTTCCTCAATTCCATTGTTGATATTGTGGGAGAGCCAAGTTTGAAGTAACATTCGCTTGGATCTTCAACAAGTTATTTCAATGGATATTATGGGTATATCTATGCTTATTTATCTTATGTGTAGCTAAATCTCCCTCTTAGGGTCATGTGTTAATAGGTGTTTAAGCGTGTGTGGGTTGTTATTGTTAGCATCTATTTGGAAGTTTAAGATTATGGATTTTACCATTTCTATGCTATTTTGGTTTGGATTTGATTGGTGAAAGCCCCAAATGCCCACATGGGTTTGATAAGTTAAAGCTCCAAGCTCTAGAAATTTCAATTCCATCTTCAAAAGAAGGGTTTTGGGTGAACTTTAGGGATCCATATCATCCTCGAAAGAGGGATATGAAGACCAAAGCAATGATAGACAATTATGTGTGTAGTTTTCTAAATTTTCACTATCTTAAACATAATGGTGAATGTGAGGTTGACTATGCCATGGGTATCATCCTCTAAATAGGGATGCCTAGATTGAGGTTGTGGTTATTATTTGTTGAATACACCTATTAGGTATTCAAAAGAATCAATGGGTGAAAGTATGGTGTTTTGTTGAAAGACTAGCATCAAAATCTATAACCAAGCCTACTCATATTTTATTTACTAAATTGATGTTGATGATTAACACCCTCATGTCACTCCTTTAGTAGTGAATAATCCCAAGTTCTATGTTTTATTGCTAAAAGTCTAATTATTTATAGCCCCGAATTTATACTAGAAAAACATAAAAAGAACTACTAGTGTAGCATCTTATCTCTCACGTTTTATATTTTTTTACCATTGGTTTGAATTTAAATTTTATCTATCATTTTGAATTAATTTGATCGCTATTCACATTGTTTCTCATGTATTTGACCCTAACTCCAAAATTGGGTAAATATATTGATGACGCCTGTCTTTCACTTAAATTGACATGTAAGTTGAACGTTATCACCCCTGGTCTACCACTAGCTGGGGTAGAGGAATATCTAGTGTGAGAGTAGCAATATGGTCTGCCGAAGGATCCCTATCTATATCTCTAGCATGGGATGCAACTCCCACCCATCCTTGACCTCTAGGTCATCCACGGCCTTCAATAGGATCCCTTGTCATAAACTCAGGGTCCTTGTCTCCAATATCAGTAGCTCATATCCTAGCCATATGGGAAAGAGTAAAAGAAAATAAACCTTAGAAACCAATACACACTTTTAGCACAAAATGAGTTAATAAGTGAAGATCTCTTAAGGATGTCCTTTAGCCTCCAAAAGATATAAACAAATGCCATTATTCCTAACTGGGGGACTCTACAAGATACTTGCTCTTTTACAAACAATATGAGTTAAACTAGGCTCTAATATAATTTGTCATGACCTAATTTTATGATTCATAAAGGCAACTACTTTATACCGCCAATAGGTTAGCAAATTTGTAGTGCAAAATGACAAGTAATGGGATAGCGGTGGAAAATAGCATAAATTTCGGAATATAAAATATATGAATAATAGCATAACTAAAGAGAAATACGGAGAAGAATAACAATATCCCACGACCTGCTAATGTTGAAACAAGAGCCCTTAACAAAAGATAAGATCACTAAAAATGTCAGATATACAATAGTCTCAGAACGAAAAACCATCAAAAATAGAAAATGGAGAGAAACTCAACTTCGGCTTCAAGAGCTCACCCTATCTCTTAACTCTAACTAGCACTAAAACAGAGTCAATAGTAGATTCTAATACTCTAATCTACACTAGAAAAGGGTAGAGAAGTGTTGTATGAGTACCATAGCAATGGGTAATCAGTATGCATCATCGACTAACTAAGTTAAATAATTTTATAAATACAATAAAATAAGAGGTAATGAGGTAAGTCAGGGAACAAGGGAAAACCTCAAATTATACTATAGATACTGAAAATAAACAACCAAAATAATAATATTAAAGAGAACGTAACTATTTCATTGATAACTAGGCCCAAGTAATCCTAGAAAATGCAAGCATAAGTAAATATCCCACCACGAGCCCCCATAAGCCTGGTGGATGCAATAAAGATAAAGTAATAATAGAAAATATTCAAACTATCTAAACATTGAACCCTTAATAATGGCTTTTTCCATTCTATAAACACCAGACTCAAAATAGTTCCATAAGCGTTATGAGTAACCTCTCCATACCGGAATCAAAGCATAAATAGTAACCCACAAGTCATAATTGGAGTAGGAATAATATCATGAACACCAGACATAAACAAAAAGTAATATCATCCTTAATCAGACTCAATCGATATTAATAGCGTCATAATTGTTGACTTGAACAAGTCTTAATTCCATCCAATTATAAGACAAAAATAAGTCATAATATCTATACATTATAATTTTGCTCAAGAACATTCATATGACCAAATAAGAAGGCCAATTAAGACTACAAGGAGCACATAATCATCGTGGCCTAAGGTGGGTAGGAGTGGCCAACTTCAATCCCTAAAAGTCATTTTTAAGACAACTTCTAGCCTAAACTAGACTAAGGTTAAAAATTCTACTTCAAGGTACTAACTAAGCCATATTAGGTACTAGGAGTGTAATTCCACATATCAAATAAGTAATTATGTCAAATAGACCTAATCATGATTTGCATGATTTTAAAATAGATAAATGATCAATATCGCATTTAGTATTCAACCAAGTCATAGTTGCCAACCTAAAACTAGAATAATATCATATAAGTATAATAATTAACCTCAATTAAGAGAAAGTAATGCATAGCCTACTTAGAGACTGAAGAAAGCCTGATAAAGTCAGCTAAAGTGGCGATTTACCCTTTATAGAAGTCTCTGCAAGATGTCATGCTATAAAATAGTGATCTACACATTAATACAAGAATATTGATACCAATATTACATTTTTGTGCTCCGGATCCAAAATCATGTCAAATTCCATATGGGGCCCACATGCGGAATTGAAATTTTCAAACAATTAACAGTCCCCTTATGCTAAAAGATCATTTACCCTCAAGAATGAGTAATTTCCAAGCTCAAACTATACAAAACCTATGTCACAGCCTTATTTACAAGGAATGATGGCACATACTAAGTTCCATCAATAGAAAATCCATACCATAACCCAAAGCTATACGCAATGGGTCAAATTGATTGAAATTACCTCAAAAGGGTGATAAGTTATAAATAAACAAGAGAATGGAATTAGTCCAAGGGTATCAAATAATAAAGAAGCAATCCTATGACTTAGTAGAGCCAATATGAGAGCATCTATTAATAGAAAAACTCATGTCTTAAAACAGTCAACACAATCCTATGTCAAAACTAGAGACTAGACATAAGTAATATATGGGGAAATGGACCAACTCTAACTCTAAGAGCTCACCCTATCTCCAGAATCTAACACAAAAAAATCCTTAAATAAGTGGAGGTAACTAGTACTCAGCTCTACACCAAATGGGTAGAGAAGTGTAGTATGAGTAACAAAACCATGGGTACTCTGTAGGCATCATCGATCAGTTAAGCCAATCCTTACCAGTGAAGACATTAAAATAGAGAATTGGCTCTATAAACCTAATGAGCTACTCAATAACTAAACTTTCAGTTTCAACAAGTCAAAAATGACTTTGGCAAGCAATAGGAAAGTTCTAAATAGCAAAAATAAGTATGGAAATGCATAAAATGATAAGGAGGGTCATTACATTCCCTAAACAAATAGTGTTTGTCCCAATAATATCTTTATGTGATTGACAAAATACTTTATTTGAAAATGAGTCAAGTCTTTGAGAAATATACTACACACAATATATTTTGTATAGTCTACATACCACATTTCCACGCCCCCTAAAAGATCCATGACAAGCTCACTGGGAAAAGCCTCATTGAAGTCAGTTTTTCCAATATCTCATATTTAGATTCAAAATAGTATAGAAAATCTACCACTTGATTCTCACAAACTTTTCTATCCTCAACCTCAAATTTGAATTCTTGAAGTAAAAATATATAATTAAGTATAAGTGGTTTTGCTTTCTCTTTGGCCATCAAGTATCGACTTGTGGCATGGTAGGTATGAAAAGCCACTTTAGTTCCTAACAAGTAGGAATGAAACATTTCGAAATCATATATCATGGCTAACAATTCTTCTTCCATAATCATGTAGTTCCTTTGTGAATTATTCAAGGACTTTCTTGAATAGTAAATTTGGTGAAAAAGCTTGCCCTTCTTTAGACACTATGGGGGACCCACTCAATTTATATTATTTTCCTTATCTCTTTGTTTTATGTATTTAAGAACAAAACATACTATTTTTTGGGGTGTGGGTATTCATATGTATTGTGATTTTGTTGTTTATTATTTAGGTGCATAGACTATGTTTTTTCATGTGCAATCGGATAATGTGTTCTGACATTGTGTTTAATTATATTTCTTAATTTCATTTTATTTCATTCTTGGTTTAATTTTCATTAGCTTATATTGGTGTTGGGATCATGTAAGATATGGTTCAATATGTAACACTTTGACTTAAAGGACACTTTTGAGGAGATTTCTCACCTGCACAACTCATAACTGACAAATTGGTTTGTGAATTGCTCCACCTTTAAAAATGAGTCCATCTTAAACCAATTTCTTTAGTTGAGTTGAAGTAGTTCGACACTCATTTTTGCAAATAAATCCATGTTGTTTTGACTATTTGATTACTTCTCCGCATATGTGCTATGAATGCTATATGTCAATTGAGAAATTAAAAGTATTTCCTAAAGTATGTGATCGAGTGTCATGAGTTGTGAGGTTTTCATTTGATATTTTTGTAAGAGTTCATATAGAACTTTCTCGATTGGTCTAGCACTAAGCATTTATAATTATGATATTGGAGAAATGACCTTAGTTTATCAAAGTTAGAGTGAGCCTTCAAATTGACATCCTCACTGTGAGCTATGCTAACATTTTTTGCTCAATTTGTTCCTTCTAACATATTTCATTGAAAACCTTATTTCAAAACATAAACCATCTTCTGTGATCCCCTCTTTTAATAAAAAACTATCTTGAAATATTTAGATGAGGCCTAATATCAACTAAGGCCAAAAGGTTAAGTTAGGGTGGAGGAGCTATCACTAAGCCTTATGGTCGAAAGTAAATAGATTCGGGGACCATTCAGTTCCTCATCTAGACATCTTAGTATTCATTGTATACCATTATATAAAAAATGAAATTGAATGGAATGTAATGAAAAAAGTAATCTAAATTCATGGTATGATTCCTTCATTTCTTGATAAATATCTAGAAATTAGGGCTTTGAATTCTTAAACTTTAAGGGTCGATTTTCTCCACCAAATTGCACTTTATTTGTGCTCAACTTTTCAGCATAACTTCTTTCTCCTTTGAGGGACCTCATGATGGGTTTAGTTTTGAATTTTGTTGATGGGCCCCATGGCCCCGTTCTTGACCCAAAATTTTACCTGACTTATTATATGGTAATATGGGTCTTATTTGACTCATGATGATGTGTAGATTATGATTTTGATAGCTTGGCAGCATTTTGATATCAGGATTAAAGATGGATATTTTGTGGATAATTCAAGAATTTACAGTTCGACTTCGAGGTAGGCTTTTGTCTAATCTTCTTCACAAGATAATGTGTTTTGTATATTTCATGTGAATTTGAATATTAAGATTAATTATAGGTAAAACACAGTTACTTAGAGTTTATTATTAAGTTTTGGGGGATTAGATAGCTGAATTTACCCATAAGGTGAAATGCTTATATCTTTAGGGCCCTATTGGTTTCTCTAAAGATTGAACTAAAATTCATAGAATGATGGTGATATTATCCTAGAATTCGGATGTAGCTTAAGTGTTGGAAGTGTGATTAGTATGAATATCCTAATGTGGACTATTTTGCCACCTTAAAACCATAATTTAGGCGGAGTTGACATAATTGTTCAAGTTCTAGGTGAAATTTTTTATTTAGGGTTTATTAAGACATAGGTATTATCTAGAGGTCAATATAGATACTTTAACCTAGTCCGAAGCAGAAATTGTTAAAATATCAAAATCGAGGATTAGAAGTGGGTTTCTCTTATCCACCTTAAGGCAAGACTTATCTTAGACCTTGTGGACTTATTTATGCATATTATAGATAGTTGAGACTATTGATCATTTAGTATAAGGTTACTTTGTGACTTGGTGAATAATGATGGTTTTCCCGAATTATGGTTAATAGGTTGCAGCTATAATATGGATTTAGGAATTGATTTATGATAGGTCCATCAAC
Organism: Capsicum annuum; assembly: GCF_002878395.1. Lineage (NCBI taxonomy): Eukaryota > Viridiplantae > Streptophyta > Magnoliopsida > Solanales > Solanaceae > Capsicum > Capsicum annuum. The sequence goes on along the minus strand of NC_061121.1, from coordinate 175,770,482 downwards.
ATTCTTAATAATATAAGCATACACAAAGTTACAATATATGGCTTATAGATATGAGATGCCTTATCGATGTGATATGCCCCATACTTATGATATTAGGCTTATAGATATGAGATGCCTAATAGGTAAGATATTCCTCATATATATGATTTATAGCCTATAGATATGATATGCCTTATGGATATGATATGCCTAGCTTATAGACATAAGATATCTTATGAATATGATTATTGATATGGGTTATGGATATGTATATGGCCTAAGGACATGATTAGGATATTGTAATTATTTTGGACTCATTATTATTCCCAAGGTCGTGTTATTATATCATTTGGACATCAAGGAAGTGTTTATCCATGTAAAGGATGTGGTTGTAGTTTATTAATATATTAATGCTTATGGTTCCATTGTTTTAATTCTAGTGATGGCATGCATAGATTTGGTACATTAATTATCTTTAAATCAATACATGATACAATTCCAATGAGAATATTATTTTATTACTATTTTTCCTATATAGGGGTTGAAGCTCATTTTTTCATCTTAAAAAGGGACTTCTTCATCACAATAATTGCATGTCTTAATGAATAACCTAAGTGTAATGAGATTAAAAATAATGTTTTAAAGATTTGACTGAGGTAGATTCTAGGATTATCATTTTGATACTACTATTTACTTTGGTTGTGAGAGATTCTGACCCTTTCTACACGTTTATAATAATATAGTCCCAAAGTTTAGCTTGGGAAATGGATTAATAGATTTAAACTCTTTTAGCCACAGCTTGAGTCAGTGCTCTTGTTATATATATATACACACATCTCTCTTATATATGATAGAGAAGGATGATGTATTGATAATATAAATTTTGGGTATAACCCAATGATAGATTATAGTATTAACGTAAAACATATGTGTTGAGTATTATAAAGATATGATTATATGCTCGGCAAGGCTAGAGGATGATTGTGATGTTGATTATATATACTTTATTCAATTTTGGAGTATGATTATGATGATATGCTTTTATACCTTGCAAGGGCAAAGGATGATTATGATATGCTTATATGCACGACAAGGCCGACATATGATTATGATGTTAATTATATAGATCCGGTTCAATTTTAGAGGATTATTATAATTATATGCTTATTTACCCAGCAAGGTCAGCGGATGATTCTAATGGTGATGGTTATGACAGTTATGGTTATGATGATGATGATTATGATATTAATAATACTTATAAGTTTGATTTGAAATATACTTTATGATACTCAAATTGGTTATGATATCGTGGATTTTGTTGTATTCATTCTTACATGTGCATTGCCAATCACCAGTATACGCCTATATCTATCAGCCTTATGGGGGTTGCATATGTATGGGTGATGAGTATGGCTTGTGGTGTGTTGTTATGATATTCTATCTATCCTTGATGTGAGATTATTAGATATATTCTACAGCTTATAAATATAATTATCAATATGATTCCTGAATATATATATGGGTCGATGGCCATGATTATGATGTTGTGATTATTTAGGACATATTATTGGGTCGATGGCCGTGTTATGATATTTGTTGGATATCTAGAAAGTGTTTATCCTTATAAAGGATGAAATTATAGTTTATCAATATATATATATATATATATATTTATATAGACATATCTCCAGTATGGGATTGAGGAAGATGCGGTATGGCGCTTATTATTTTCTAATTGAATATTGGTGATGGAATGCATAGTTAGGTACATTCTTGATTATTATATCTATAATTAATGAGATTCCAACTGAAATTTGATGTTATGACTGTTCTTCCTAAATAAGGTTTAGGCTATATGGGAACTAGTTATCTATTTAGTGACTATATTACTTGATGGCTAAAAGTCTAATTTACTAGCTAATGAGCCCTTAGTTAAAATATGGTAGATACCGATGTTTGATATGTGGCTAATGATAGTGTCGGGTTTTGCTTAGGTCGAGATTAGTTGATATTAATGACTAAGTCTCTGATGTCGTTTCGTTTAGAAATGAGGAGTTGTGCATTAATATAACACCCTGATTTTCTGAACCGGAATGTTACATGGTGCTTATGATCTTGAAGGACCACAAGCTAACCCATGACTGATATATGTACCTATACACTGCAATATATGATGTAATAATGCGGAAAAACATGAACAATAGGCCATAAGGTTCAACTGAATAAAATATCTGACAAATCTAATATCCATATGGGTGGAAAATACCCAAAAACAACTGAAGTCTTAATCAATTCTGAACTAAATCTGAAAACCTCTAAATACTGTCAGAGTAAGGAGTTGAAGGAATATGTCTCCAACTAACTCCGTCTAGCAAAACTAAATTTAAATAATAAATAAAATAAAATAATATCATCATCGAATGGATGAGGACTCACTACAACTCTACGACTGGAATGCTACTGCTGATCTGGAACACGTGTCTCTGAACCTATGGTGTAACATAAGAGAAAGCACCATAGCACAAATCCATCAGTACGTCTGAATGTAATGAGTCTACGAGTGAGGTAGGTTAAATGCAAAGGGTTATATGCATGAACAATGCTGACTAATATGAACGTGAGAATACATACATGCAAAAGTAACTATAACTGGACCTGTGGTGATACTGACTACTGAGTCTAAATACTGATGATATGACTTTACTAATATTAAGATACTGAATAGATGAATGACTATTTCTGACAGTTCGAATTATGAAGAATTGGTCTTATTTACTGTGTCTAACAGTCCAGGAACTGAATACTGATAACATAAGCTATGACAACTTACATAACTGATAGAAATGTGATGATCGACAAAACTGATGTAACTGATACTGAGCAACTGTATTTAATAGTCTGAGTTCTGATAGAACTATCTAAGTTCCATTCTATATGGAGTAACTAAATTTGAGATCAGTCCTATATAGCGGGTGATCTTTAAATCTGATGATTTTGATAGTGATTAACTATAGTTGAGATCAGTCCTGCCTAATGGGTAATCTTGAAGTCTATTTATAATGATAAGGATTGACTGTCTCTAATAGTACTGAATCTATACTACTGAACTGAGTTGACTGTATCTAATAGTCCTGAAGCTGTAACTGAAATAGTTGGATGTATTCATCTAATCGACAAGCCCCATGCTAAGCTGATTGGGTTCCAATCTATGCCCTGACTGGAAGGGTGTCAGTACCACACCACTAGTAAAGAAAACTATTGTGGAGTCAGTCCTAATCTAGTGGGTGACTCTTGGGATCAGTCCTATACATATAAATGTTCTAACAGGTGACCCTTGAGTATGCCAGTCCTATCTAACGGGTGACATCTCGTACCTACGATGGCTACATAGTTCTGGAACTTAGGGATTGCTTCTAAGAATCTTGTCCTTTTTAGCGGGTGAGTCCCCATCCCTAGGCTCACTCGATGTGGAATCCTACTCCTATCCGAAAGACATTCAACTGGATAACTGAGCTAAACAGAATAACTGAACTGAACTGATTAGCTAAACTGATACCGATTAACTGAACTGATACTAGTGGTATAGTTTAGTGGATCTAAACTAAGTTTACTGAGTTCCCTTGACTAAAAAAGTGTACTAAGTTCCGAGGACTAACTGAGAGTACTGAAATTACTGAGATCTCTAGGAATACTGTTTTTACTTAGATCACTGAGATTACTGAGTACTGAGGTTATTGAACTACTGAGACTACTAAGATTTTAGAGTTTTCCTAAGTCACATGACTAACTGAATTCTATAGACCATGGCTTGACTGAGAGTATCGTGATAACATGACATGGCACTAGGCACACAACTATATTATTTTGGGTACAAGTACCCCCAGGACTCGATGGAAGGAAACTAACACACATGACTGACTTGATCATAAGAATAGAGTCCACAATTCACAATATCATAAGTAGGGGATTTTATACTACACTTGGTTCTCAACATCTTATACATGGAAGGAGATGCACACAACATGTATATACTCGTGTTGCTTCAATATCAGTCTCATTCCATATTGCAACAATAATGTGGAATTCATGTGGAATCATAAAGAATAGAACATGGGCTTGTCATTTAAGCACTATTAGGTCATAAAAACATGGATTCTATCATTCTTGGAATTTTATCAAACACCTTACATGCACAACTTTGGGCATAGGTGTACTTATCAATTTGACAATCTTAATCCATCCAAAATTCATGGGTTTCAACTAACCTATATGCATGCTTCATGAAAAACACATTAACATACAAATTTGAATCCAAACAACAATCATCAACATGAATATAGTCATAAAACAACAACAAAATCACAATTTATAATTTAAAACATGATTCTTGAGCTCCATGGACGAAAGGGACCCATGGATGAACACTACGCATACCTTAAAGCTTAATCTTGAAAGTGATTTAATATTTATTGAAGGTTCTTGAAGAAACCCTTAGGCTTGTTCTTGATTTTTCTTGACTAGGGTTTAACCCCTTTGGTAGAGAATGTTCTTGTTCTAAAGGAGTTGATCTTGAGAGAAAACCCTAATCTTGTGGTTGAGAATGTATGAGAGATCTTTTTCGAGATGTTTAACTAAAGAGAATGAAAGATAATACGCTCCTTGAGGGTTATAAGTAGTGTGAAATGAAGGAAAATACCAAACCACCCTTACAGAAACGTCCCTCAATTGGTGGAAAAATAGTTGAGGACATTCATGACAAGTTGTCAAGCTGGTGATAAGTCCTCACAAGATGTCATCACAAAAGGGTGAAATTTTAATTTTCTGGTTAAGGTTGATGACACTGGTGATAAGTCATCACGGGCGTGATGGATTGTCATAAAATGTCATCACTAGGATTAGAAATATGCCCAAGGCTGACGATATTGGTGATAAGTCATCACGCTTGTGACAGCTTATTGCGAATGTCGGCACTCAGTTTCCCATCCTGACATACTGGAGTAAAATGGGCATAACTCCTTGCTCTGATATCCGATTTAGGAAAAAATTGTATTTTTGGAAAGATAATTCAATTATCTATCTTTTGGTAGGTGATAAACTCAAAAATTCATAGTATAACAAGAAATATGCAAATTCTAAGTTGACTATAGAAATATCATTCCCAAGTATTCAATCGGTAAGGAATGTTTTGATTCGTCTGATAGATGGGAGTTATTTTACAAATTAATATACATCTAAACTACTAATAAAACTATAAAATAACAATTATTTACTATGCATGAGCTTGAAACGTGGTGCTAATATTGGTTGGGATTTTTTAGGGTATTATAATGTCTCTCCCTTGTGAACATTCATCCTCGAATGAGAATGACAGAGATGGAAGAAAAGATCAACCGAAGTACGTACAATACACACACTACTGAAACATGGTTTTGGGACTGACATGACTAATAAGCTGAATACATCATACTAAATATGTATATCTGATGCATGAGTAACTGATTCATGAATGCACAACTGAGTGTTCTGATGAACTGAGTTTCTTATAATAAGAATGCATATCTGATGCCTAATTGATGAGATGAATTCGTGCATATATCATGCATGATTATACAACTGACATGATACACAAATTCATGATAGAAAGTACTGATAAGTTGATCACGTATATCTGACGTGTGAATATAAAACTGAACGAGCTCAGGAATATACGACTGAACATGTAATGGTAACATGTAATGGTAAAGGTACTAATTTTGAACTAAAAACTAAGTATAGAACAGAATACAATGTTGGGTACTAAAATATGAACATGGGAATGAGTAATATCAATGAAGACTGGCACCTTGAACTAAAAATATCGAAGAGTTTGAGATTAATCACTCAATATGCATGAGCAGAAACATAAGAACTTAACTGAGTTTGGAATGTGATACATGAACTGAACTGACTCTGAAATGTATAACATGGATAGAGTATCATATCGTGGACTAAATTGAGCCATTGAGTACATGGCTTACTGCTGAATTTTGGAGCTAGAGGGTTGGCTCATAAGTAACACTTCCTCCAAGATAGATTCATCAAAGAAAATGGCATGTTTAAATCATTAAATTTTGGGGGCTATAATGTATCTCCCCCTTGGGAAACTATGTCCCTTGAAGGATGTTGGACTGACATTGCTGAGATATTGAGAAAGTTGAGGCGATGCACAAGGCATCTACGAACTAGATTATAACTAAACCTCGGGGGTCTGGGACTAATGGATGATGCATGAACTAAATTGAAATTGAAACTACTAGAAGGTTCTACTTAGAATAGTTACATTCCCCGAGATCTTGGATAGTATGAATTGATGCAAGGATGAGGAAACAAACTACACAAATCTGATTGCTCGATTGCTAAACTAACTTGCTGGCTTTACTAACTAACTCATGCTGAAACATATGTCTAAATCATAGAAAGAGATCTAACAATGCATACCATGAACATGAAAGACTGGTAACATACCTGAATCTAGGTCAGGGAAACTTTTCAGATCATGACGGGTCTAGAGTGCATAAAGTCTATTCTGACACTGACCACTATTGGTTCCTTGCTGATGAAACTCTTTACCCCTCTGTGCTAGAAATCTACACTCTCATATCCTATGGCCTGGCTTGCCATACCCAAAGAATTCATCACTACCTAACCTACATGCACCTAGGTGATTCTTACCACACTCTTCGCAAAGTGGATAAGTAAGACTTCTATTCTCACTACCCTGGGCCACAAAGACTTTCACTCTATCATGAAGGTCATTTTTGGACTTAGGTGCTGGTGCACTAGCTAAGGATAAAGCTGGGGCTGAAAACTTTTGACTATGCTGAAAATTTTTGACTATGCTGAGAATGGTTACCACCCTGTAACTTAGGCTGAGCATAGCTGAAACTATCTCTCCTTACTCTCTTACTCTATCTCTCCCTTATTCTAATCTTCTGCTCCTCTATCTGCTGAGCATGATTCATAAGTCTGGCTAAATTTATATTATATTCAACATGGCAGACCTGCACTCATTTACCATGCTATCGTTCACCCCTGACATGAACTTACTCATCTTGGCTCTACTTTCTGCATTCACATGAGGGGCATATCTGGCTAATTTAGTAAACCTAAGAGAATACTCTTTCATTGTCATACTTTCCTACCTAAGGTTGATAAACTCTAGCAACTTAGCTTCTCTAACAACTAGTGGGAAAAATCTATCAAAGAAGTAGAGGCAAAGTCCTCCCACTCTATCGAACCTGCATCATCTAAACTTTTTGACTTCCACTGTTTGTACCAAGTATGCACCACATCCTACAACTGATATGCAACTAACTCAACACTTTCCACAGTAGTCACCCCATAATATCTATCATTTTTTGAATCTGACCTAAGAATTCCTGCGGGTCCTCATCTGACTTAGATCCCATGAAAGAAAGAGGATTCATTCAGGTAAAGTCTTGGATTCTAGATGTAGTTGAATTGGCAACTGGATTTTCCAGAACAACAACTGGTCATTCATTCTGTACGCAACTGATAGAGCAAGAGTAGTGAATGCGGTCCTGAACTTTGCATGAGAAACATGATCGCCCAAAGGGTCTTCGGGCTAAGGGGCTGACTGGTTCCTATTTCTTCTTTTAGGAGGCATGTTCTATAGAAGAAAGGGATAAATGGATTAGACTGAGAGTGACTTAAGATTATGCTCACTGGCACGACATAAATACTGAAAGAAAGGACACTGTTCCTAAAACATCTATAGCCTCCTGTACAGCATGTACAAAACTCTACTAGATATGGCTTTTAGACTTCCTAGGACTCTATTCAACCTTAGGATCTAATACCAAGTTTGTAACACCCCGATTTACTGAGTTGGAATGCTACACGGTGCTTATGACCTTGAAAGACCACAAGCTAACCCATGACTAATATTTGTACCTGTACACTATAATATATGATGTAATAATGCAGAAAAACATGAACAAATAGGCCATAAGGTTCAACTAAATAAAATATCTTACAATCATAATATCCATAAGGGTGGCAAATAGCTGAAAAATATTGAAATCTGAACTAAATCTAAAACCCTCTAAATACTGTCTGAGTAAGGAGTTGAAGAAATATATCTCCAACTAACTCGGTCTAGCAAAACTGAATGAAATAATAAATGAAATAAAATAATATCATCCTCGAATGGATGAGGACTCACTGCAACTCTGTGTCTGGAATGCTCACTATTGATTTAAAACACGTCCCTCTGAACCTATGGTGTAACATAGGAGAAAGCACCATAGCACAAATACGTTAGTACGTTTGAATGTACTAGGTATACGAGCGAGGTAGGCTAAATCCAAAGGGTTATATGCATGAACAATGAATGTTCATGCATATACTGACTTCTGAGGACTAACTAAGAGTATTGAAATTACTGAGATCGCTAGCAATACTGTTGTTACAGAGATCACTGAGATTACTGAGTACTGAGGTTACTAAACTACTGAGACTGCTGAGATTTTTGAGTTTTCTTGAGTCACATGACTAACTGAATTCTATAGAACATGGCTTGATTGAGAGTATAGTGATAACATGACATGGCACTAGGCACAGAGCTATATTATTTTGGGTACAGGTACCCCCTGGACTCAATGGAAGGAAACTGACATACATGACTGACTTGATCATAAGACTAGAGTCCACAATTCACAATATCATAAGTAGGCGATTTCATACTAAACTTGGTTCTCAACATCTTATATATGGAAAGGGATGCACACAATATATATATACTCGCTTTGCTTTAATATAATGCTCATTCTATATCACAACAATAACACACAACAATAATGTGGAGTTCATGTGGACTCATAAAGAATAGAACATGGGCTTGTCATTTAAGCTCTATCAAGTTATAAAAACATGGATTCTATCATTCTTGGCATTTTATCAAACTCCTTACATGCACAACTTTGGGCATAGGTGTACTTATCAATTTGACAATCTTAATGCATCCCAAATTCATGGGTTTTAACTAACCTACTCATATGCTTCATGAAAAACACATCACGATACAACTTTGAGTCTAAACAACAATCATCAACATGAATATAGTCATAAAACAACAAGAAAATCATAATTTATAATTTAAAACAAGATTCTTGAGCTCTATGGATGAAAGGGACCCATAGATGAATACTACGCATACCTTAAAGCTTGATCTTGAAAGAGATCTAATGTTTCTTGAAAGTTCTTAAAGAAATCCATAGTCTTGTTCTGGATTTTTCTTGACTAAGGTTTAACCCCTTTAGGAGAGAATGTTCTTGTTCTTAAGAAGATGATCTTGAGAGAAAAACCTAATCTTGTGGTTAAGAGTGTATAAGAGAGCTTTTTTGAGATATTTAACTAACCAGAATGAAAGATAATATGCTCCTTGAGGGTTATAAGTCATGGGAAGTAAAGGAAATGACCAAAATACCCTTGAAAAAACATCCCTCAATTGCTAAAAAATAGCTGATGACATTCATGACAAATTGTCAAGTTGGTTATAAGTCGTCACAAAATATCATCATAAAAGGGTGAAATCTTGATTTTCTGGTTTAGGTTAACGACATTGGTGATAAGTCATCACGGGCGTGACAGCTTGTCACAAAATGTCATCGCTGACATTAGAAATCTATCCAGGGCTAACGACATTAGTGATAAGTCATCATGCTTATGACAGCTTGTCACGAATGTCGTCACTTAGTTTTCCAGCCTGACATACTAGAGTAAAATGGTCATAACTCCTTGCCCCAATATCAGATTTAGGAAAAATCTATATCATTGTAAATATAATTCAATTATCTATTTTTAGGTAGGTAATAAGCTCAAAAATTCATAATATATTGAGATATATGCTTATTCAAAGTTAACTATAGCAATATCCTTCCCAAAAATTCAATCAGTAAGGAATATTTTGATTCATCTGATAGCTGGGAGTTATTTGATGACTTAATATATATCTAAATTGCTTATAAAACTATAAAAGAACCATGATGTAGTATGCATGATCTTTAAACATGGCACTAATATTGGTTTGGATTTTTTGGGGTATTATTATTAATGAACCAAGATAATAAGAGATGTAGGTGATAGGACATGACTAGTTAATAACGATGAATAATTGATCAATGAGGAGTAGTTAATAAATGGTAGTTCATTAATGAATAATGCTAGTTAATAAAGGATGGTTAGATGATTTATGGTGATTTATTGACTAATAATGGTTTACGGATATAGTATGATTAGTTAATAATGATGAAAAGTGGATAAATGGAAATTACTATCTAGTAATGAAACTTGACTGGATTTTAGGTATGAACTATTTAATGAATAATGGTTAGTTACTACCTCATGAATAAGGATTATGTGAAGGATGATGCTTAGCCTAATAATTAGATGTCATGTGATGACTATAGAATTAGTTATTTAATAATAATAAGCATTGGTTAGTTAATAACGAGTAGTTAGGAATATTAACAAGATAGATATTTTTATGGTGACATGGTTATAGTTATGATATATTTATTAGTTGTGGTAATGGATAATGATTATGTATGTTGGTGAATGGTCGTAGATTAGAAATCTGTAAGAAACATAGATAATGACTAATTACTAATATATTTTTGAACATTGATGATATTGATACCTAGTTTGAGTCTAAAGGATGCTATTGTGATGATATTGATGCCCGGTTCAAGTCTGGAGAATGCTATTGTGATTACATAGTGATACCCAACAAATCTAGAGATTGATTATGATGATGATGCTGGTCTCGATGATGAGATTATGTTATTAATTGTGTACATTGAATTTATACATACATGCGCATCACCTATCACTAGTATGCACACATGTCTATCAGCTAGTATAGGATGTTTGCATAGGTATAGGAGAAGAATATGTCTTGTGATATTGTATATTGATTGAACCTTTCAAGCTTGGGGTGGTGAGGGTAAGCATAGGCTCGACTAGGTATTTGGTGTTCCAGAGTAGTCAGTTATGCACACTATTATTAATATTGTTGATACCATTATTGTGATTATTATTATGGCTAGCTTATAATAGATTGGCCATTGAATCGACAATGAGATTTGAGGTATGTCTTCAGCCTCTTATATGTTGTGATTTCATTATTATGCACAATTACATCAGTCTAGCCATGCAAATTAGAAACCATGAGTATGAAAGTATTAAACACTAATAATATTATAATGAGTTCTTAAAATGAGTACATGATAATCTACGTTATATTGTGAGGTGACCTCATGTTTATATGTATATGTTTATAAATATATACACATATATATAGCTTTATGAATACTACCGTATATGCCCTACTTAGTTTGTCCAAATTGTATAGTCATTTCCTTACCTTGTATATTGTTATATATCTTTTTTTGCCTTTTTTCATATATTATCTTGGGATATGGTATTGCATTGGCATCCATTGAATGTATCTTGATTAGGATAGTTCACCCCACTACTTTCTTTGTCCTATTACGTTAGACTCTTGGACATTAACATGATAGTTGTTCCTTATTATTTCATTGACTTGTCATATGATTTTTTGACTCGTGGGTGTAGTTTCCATACTGATCATGTGTTGTATATATCTGCCTTATCTTTAGAGTTCAGTTGGCAGTTGCCTACTGATTATTATTCATTTGGTACTCATACTATATTTATGTAGCCTGCAGGTCATAGTGTGGGTTATCACCGTTGATGTGTGCATCATGTAAAGCAGCCATAGTTCTAATACTTAGAGTGGGATACTAACTTTTAGAGTATTACTTATCTCTCTCTTATGTGCTAGACTAGTCTCTATGTTGTATTCAGAGATAAGTCATATCTGTGTATTAATCTTGATATTTAACTTTTGTACTCTTATTATATTTAGAAGCCCTTGTACTAATACCATCAGATTTTGGGATTTTATTATTTATTGGTCTTTATTTTATTTCTTTTGCATTTTTTTCCCTATATTATTGAGTAGTCTGTTACAAGCCATTCTGGACTATGGGTTGGATTTCCTACCAGTGGGTTATGTAGGCACCATCATGACTTAAGAAATTTTGTCTTGACAAATAGATATCAGATCCTAGGTTTCGCTAGTGTATTAGTACAAAAGCTAAGTGTTTAGTAGAGTCTTGCAGATCAGTACAAAGAAGTTTGTAACCTATCTTTAGAAGGCTATAAAGACATTTTAGGAATTTCACTTCTTGACTCTTTATCATGTGTCTGTATTCCTAAGAAGCTCGAACCCATTCTTGGATTTTATTGTACCACAAAAGGATGATACAAAATTATCGGCAGATGCAGATGAGACTTCAACATGGATTTCTAGAGTTTTAATACAATATCAAACTAGAGAGTAAGAGATGGATATCGAATAGCTTCAACGACATCTAAAAGGGATTTGGCGCCATCGTTAGGGTTGAGTTGAGCTCGTGAATACTTCATCACTTGAAGGTTAGGCATTTGGAATTTGAGTTATGTTGTAAATTCTTTTCTTCCATGGATGACATTTGATACATCGAGCAGTTCTCAAAAAAATGTTAGGCTTTTAGTATTCATCAGGGTTCTTTACCAATTTTGAGTATGAGATTGGATTTCTCATGTAGTCTAGGCATTTTCCTATGCTACATTCTTCTGAGATAAACATTTGTGCATGGATATATTGGAGGAGTAGTATTTTCACTCTATTTAGTATTAGAGCACTGGATATCAGTTGAATATTCCTTCCATCAGGATGTTGGTTATGAGAGCACCATAGAGATCATTAATACTGAGACTTATGGAAATGGTGGCAAGAGGCATGCCATCAGTATAGTGCTATCAGTATTTTATCCGAGAGTGAAGGTTCTTCAAGTAGAGTTTAGCCTCACTTATATCTCATCAGCTCTACAATGATGGTATTCCATACTATGAGTAGCTCTTAGATTAGTCATGATAATCATAGAGGGCAGAGTCCCCATCAGATTTATAGAATATGGTATGGTTCTTTAGGCCATAGCGACCATTCTGAATTATGAGGGGTTGTATCTCTAATTATTCTAGGATATTGGTTTGGTGGTGTTGTGATGAGATACTGGTTCGGAGAATGCCCTAAGTATGAGATAGATGATCATCTAGAGTTAGCACATATTCCCTGCCAGCTTAAAGTTCCTAATATAGGCTACGATTTTGGAAGTACAGACATAATTTTAGGGATTTCTCTCAACTTTAGTTGGCCAACCATTTGGGCTCAGTTTGTGTTTTCTCCATATCAATGCTTCAGGAGTTGCTGTGACTGATAAGTGAACGACTACTAGTCTAGAGAGTGTCCCCAACATAGGATTTCCAGTCATTTATCTCATTTAGATCAGCCTTATAATATGATGCATCTACAGTTAGAGATAGTATGTGTGGCACCTCAATTGATGATTTAGTCATTTGATTTAAGTTGGACCCATTTATATTTTTTTCCCTATGCTCAACAGACAAATGATTGTGGGTTCCACCATGATTGGTGTGCTTTTATTTCTTGTATTTATCTTTTATTATTTGTATTGGGGTTTTCATACCCATTGATGATTATATGCCTTGATGAATTGATATCGGTCATTATGTACTTTATTATTGAGGTCATGATTATGTTATTCCTCCATGGTTTATTTATTTTAGTAGTGAATGGAGTAAATATGTATTGATATTTTCCCCTATGGGTGTAGGTTTTTGGTTTGAGTCCCCTTATCTTGGCACATCACTCATATTGTGTCCATTGAGTGGTACATGATATTGATGTTCATTTTCGTACTACCTATTTAGTATATTGATATTAATATTGTTGTTGTTATTGTTACTACAATATAAGGTTATTGATATTACTTGATATTGTTACTTGATGAAGTTGATCCTCGTTGGGTAGCTGTATAGACTAGTGTTATCTAGGTAGACTTTTATTTTCTTGTGATATTATTTGGTGGCTTGAGTAGGTATAGCTTGATTTGATGATTTTTTTCCCTTAGCATAGCGAGGTTAACTATTTTCTCTCTTGGTTATTTGTATTAAACTAATTTGTAGATGTATTATGATATTGATAGAAAGTCGACCTTCTGTGGTACTGATATGATTCTATGGTTAATGATTTAGTTGTATTGCTCTTTCTTGAGTTTGAGACTCTTAAACTTGCCTCCTGTGTTGCGAAGGTTTTTATATTTGGCTATCCCTTTCTATTAGCCCATGCATGAGATTGACCAGTTTGAGGTTTATTTTTGGTTATTACTATTTAATCTCCCGATAGTGGTTGTGAGATTGAGTTATTGTGGTTTCATCTCTTAGATTTGTGGGGTTCGTTCCCTTGTTATAGTTTAACCTTGTTATTAGTGTGGAGATTGAAAGTTTCTTTCTTGATTTGGCATAGTTTTGTCTAGTGGTGTTGGAAGGTCAGAGGCAATTGGCCTTTACTGTGACTACTTTTTAAGTTGTCAAATAAGAAACTCTTGAGCTTGAGTTGTTGGTTCTTTGGTTGTGGTTTGGAAATTGACCTTGGTTTTGAGATTGGTATATTTCTCCTATGATGATTTGATTTTTGGGTGGATCGAGTGGTGATTGTCCTACTTGGGTGGATTTGGAAAAACTCATTTCAGAGTTTGTACGGCCTAATGAGGCTTGGTAAAGTATTTCTCTGTGATGATACGTGCTTGTGGCTATTCTTTGATGAGATATAGTGTTATATCGGTTAGTTGACAACTAAAGTTTCCTTATTTCAAGTCGCTAGAGTTTTTGCCAATACTTGTGTTCTTTTCAGCCTTGGGAAGTTTTTGAGCATATTTGGATAGTTTATGCCCTCAAGCGGATCTTTAGTGGGTTATTTGCACTTTCATCTAGTGTCTTATCCCTTGGCATTATTTCTATTTTGTGGCTATATTTCTTACACTCTTTCTAAGATAGAGTTGGTTGCTTGCATTTTTAGTCGATGGTTATCCTATGGTGATTTTTTCTTCTTCAAATATGTCTTGATTGTAGCTTGGCATAATATATATGTAAGATTTGGACACTAAAAAGTAAAATTGTGATAGTTTTCTTTGATATAGCCTTATTAGCTTGATTTTTTATTTGACGCCATAGAATGGCGATTTGCATGTTATGATAGATTTAGAGTATAACTGACTACCCATTTTTAGTTTTTTTTTTTGGGTAGTTAAGAACGTGCGATTCTATTTTGGTATTGAGATTTCAGATTGGTGTTATAGGGCTTATGTGCAACCTTTGTTTTAGACTCATCTCAGCTTATATTTTGTTCATAGGCTGGTTGAACCTACTCTATGGTTGTTTATTTAGTCTTATTTATATTTGATGCATTATAGTTGATAAGTGTTCGAATGATAGGCCATGGACCTAGTATTTGTTCTTTAGCTTTGACCTCGAATTCCTAGTTTCTTTAGAATTCTTTGATGATATACTGAGTGGGAGTAATATACTCGAGATGGATTCAGTAAAGTTTCATTTTTGATTGATGGGACATTTTGGAATGGACTAGTCAGTGATGAGTAGTTATACCTTGGATTTTTAGATTTCAGTTTGATTTTTCATCTGGGCTAGTTGTGGCATTGGTTGGTATTGGATTCCTTTTTCATATCCATTGTATGCCCAGATAGTGCCATATGAGTTTATTCTTATGTTTACCATATGGACTTCCTGCTAATCAATTTCAATTCTTTGAGATCTTCGTGATAAGACAGTAGGGCCGAGACTTAGGTGATTTCTTCCAGATTTGGAGTGGATTGTATGTGCAAAATGTAAAGAAAGATTATATTTGGATTTGAAGTCGATGATATGACTCATGTCTTCGTTTTCCTTTGGCTTGGATCAGCCTTGGAACGGCTACGGTTTCATCGACATGGTATTAGTGTGTTGTGGTTCATATGTGCGTGTATCAGCCTTTTCAGTTTAGTTGGAGGCCAATTCGAAGTCGAAGTTGAATTTTGGTTGTTCGAAAATAAAGTGAGGGTGGTGGTTGCAAAAGAGATACCTGTGAAAATCCGTAAGAAGAGTTTTCTCTTTGCTGAGGTTATTTGCGAAGTCATACTTGGAGCATTCGGACCCAGTTACTCATCCCTTTGAGCTTTTGAGATTTTTTTCTATCCATTGACTTTAGTGGACAAAAGTCCTTTTAGTAGTGGATATTCTGATGACCCTTTCGGTCATTTTCCATATTTTTGCTTATGTTCGTTGTTTGAGCTTCTCCATGGCTGCCATAAGTCATTTATTTTTTGTTGGGACTGGTGTTTCGGTTACCAGGTAGTTCATTTGTTTTTTGGAATCAATTCTCTATTTAGAAGTCTTCGCTACTTCCAAATGGACACTGAGCAAAACATTCTATGAAACGATCTCGGATGCAAATTATGACTGCATCAGTAGCTCCGGAATATCAATTTTAGGCTAGGTAGACATTTTGTTCGGGTCCTGATACACCCAAGATCATTTGACCTATCGATCAGAAAGTTAAAAATTCAAAAGTTAGGTGTGGGACCTATATTTGGTCAAAACAACCTCTGATTGAAAATACAATTTTGTCAACGCCTCCAGAACGTCGAATTTAATATGGTCACGCATTTCATTTGTGAAAACTGGATTTTGGATGAATCCCGAGGCATCGTTGAAAACTTGGAAATATTCAAAGTTTTGCTTGTTCTGGTACAACAGCGATCGCGGCATGGAGGAGGCGATTGTAGCACTGTGACCGCAGAAAGGCCACAACGATCGTGACATCATAAACGTGGCCCACGTTTCGATAATAGCGGCATCTTGTTTCTTAGGGGGTCTATAAATAGACCTCATAGTCATATTTTGGCCATTTCTTCTTCACCTTTGTGTCTCAAAACCCCTAAATGGTCTGACATATCTCTCCATTCTAAGATATTCAAATGTCGTTCTCTCTTATTTCATATGTAACCAAGTACTCTCCTGCTAGTGATTAATTAACATAATGCATTTCTCTACACTTAATACTCAAATAGACCATAACTTATGTCTAACTCCACAATATTTTCAACCCTAATCTTTAGCCGCACTCTATTCTATAAAAAAAAAAAACATAGGTCATAACAGGACACTATTATACATATTCTCTTTATATAAAATATAAACACTTACATTTGAATTTTCTAACCACAGGACCACACTTTTTACCCTATTTGGGTGAGTCCTACGCATATTCTTATAATTTTGGTTATTAACAAACCTGAGAGGATGAGTAAGAATTTGTGCTTTACTGTCCCACTAAGAGTATCTCTAGCCAATAGCGTTGTGGTATATTCACCTATCGAACAATGTTACTTCCATATATTTTAGCTAATGCAAAGCTGAATCAACTTTTATTTCTAATACATGCATAAAACTAAATATTAGATCCATCCTATAACCATTGGAGGACTCGTGTGTAGGAAATCTTAGAATCAGGAATCAGCCACATCCTCTTAAGAAGATATACTAGGAATTGGTTCAACCCATCTCTATAACTAGTATCAATTTTATATGTAACTATAGATGAACCGAAATAATACTAGTGTTACAACAACAACTATAGATGCAAGTAACACAGAAACCTCTGAAAGCCTTACCCTAAATTTTAGTAATATGAAACCTTTTTTTGAAGGTTTGCTTTTGGGAAACACAAGTCTATGCCATTTACCACCTTTTACCCTACGATAATTGGAATAATCTATATGACACAAACCATAGAATGAGTGGGGATAGGCTTCTTAACTTAAATCTATTGTACAAATTAGATTATGGAACAAGGCATGTTTCCTAAATGTCCAAGTAACACCTAATTATAAATATGGCAAGCAACACATTCATAAGTAAGGCTCTATTAGACACAACTTTGCATATTTCCGACAATGACCTACTCTGATACCACTTATGTAATGCCTCAAATTCCATTGAGATGGACGTGCAACCGATGCCCTAAAAAACAAAAGAGAAGGCTTATAAATTATGTTTTACAATGTATGTAAATGTGATAAGCATAAGGTTATGAAAAGTACAAGAAAGATGCCTGAATAAAAGACAAACATAAGTAGGCTGACATGGGTGTCCATGACTAGGCCATTGAAGCATGAATTACTAAAAGGCAAGAACCTTATAAACTCTACTTTAACATTACTCTACAAAGCCTCTAAAATATAGAAAACTTAGATTAGGTCGAGACAGTACCCCTCCATGCCCTTAACTTTAATAAAATATCAAAATACATGTTAAAGATTTGATAAATCCCCAAATTAACCTAGAGCTCACTTAAAATCATTGACTATCCTGTGTTTCTACTAGGGAGATGTATACTCTCGAGTACCTATACCTGTAATGTTAAAAAAACTATCCCTCATTAGGGACGTCATTAAAAATAGTGTAGTAAATATATGTAAGTCAGAAAATAACCATGAAGCATGAGATCAAATTAAACCATGTTCAAATGTATAAATAATAATAGAAGACCATATTTGCTTGTACTTGTGGAATTGTGTACAGTAAATTATTTTCTTCACTTGCTCTTCATTAATTTATTAAATTAAGTCATTTAGTAAAAAGGACCAGCTGATCAGTGGTAGAAAGGATGATCCATGCTATACAGTTTAACCCATGGGATACGATCCTCATAAAAGTACAAATTGGGATCAACCCATGCTAGGTATCATAATCTCTAAGCTTCTATCCATAAATACATAAATTGGGATTCTACCATGATAGGTAACATAACCCCTAAGCTTTCACCTATAATCAATTCCATTTGAATTGGCCAATGCTAGGCCTTTTCTTGTTAGTTTCCACCCATATTATATCAATTCACTTTATCTTGTTTTGTTAATCTTTGAGATTTTACTTTTTGTGTTCATTACATTTTTGAGTTTTTGGATCTATAGACTATGAACAATAGAATTGGGATAATAACAAGAATTTGAAAACAAACATAACATCAATGTAACTATTAAGAGCTCACCCAGCAAAATGAACCTTGTTTGACCTAGGGAATAGAATAGCTCATAGAACTTGGTGTTTGGAATAACTTTGCATACCTGTACATGGAACAAAATTCAAGGGATCATACATAGACTTACTTTAACATACTTGATAGACCATGGTCAGATCTATATTAGGGACAAGTGAACATTCCATATAAGGGCATCCCGGTGCACTAAACGTAACAACATATGTAGGATCCAACATATGAACACCCTTAACACGTGCAATGTAGGATCTTATTTACTTATTGAACCTTATTTCACTTAGAGGATGACCCATGATACTTGTTGCTTATAACTTCATCAAATTAGTAGTTTGAAGTACAAACACATCAATATAGGATAATACACACATATAGAGTACTTTGATACATTTGCAAAATCATGGATGATAGGAAGAAGATCATTAACTTCACTGAGATTGTAAACCATTAGCATATATCTTTTACAATAAGAATCACTTAGAAAGCTTACATTATTTGTAGTAACAAAAGAATAAGGTTTTATGCCAATGAATATATAATTGAATAGCCTTACATATATTATCGTACAATGCAGATATTATGACTTAACCCTCTCCTCTTTTGATTATTAATATATAATAAAATGAGTGTTAAAACTAGTGTTAGTATCTACTCAATCAATTCAAGCTACTTGATCTCACCAAAATACTAACCAAGCAGTAGCCTGTAATTCTTCAAATCATGCATATTCTTCCACCATTTTTCCTCTAATCATATATATATATATACTATATGAACTTTTTAAATGATCCCCTGATAGGTCTCGGGCTTCAAGACACAAAAAATATGTACAACAAGTATGGCAGGTAACAAGCTTCAACAAACACCAATTATGTGGTGTATCCCCTTTAAATACTTCCATACATTTCCCTTTCCAAATAAAACAAATTGTACCCTAATATACATATATGAAAGATCTCATAAATAATAGGTAACGCCCCGAATCTGGTACCCGAAATGCTACACGGTGCTCATAACCTCAAAGGACTACAAGCCAACCCATGTCTGATATCTATAACTAGGCACTACATAATATGCTGTATAAATGTAAAAAAAGGCTAAAAGCCCATAAGGTTTAAATATCTGATAAAATATAACATCTGGAAATACGGTATATCAATACCAAAACAAAACTAAAATAACTGTCTAAACATGCTATAGTATGGAAGCCTCTAAACTATCTAAAAACTTATGGAGTTGATGGGACATGTCCCCAACTAACTCTAGACTACTAAAATAATAAAGTAATAAGATAATCATACTATCCTCAAATAATGAGGACTCACTGCTAGTCTGGCTGCTGAACTTCTGATCTACTAAGGATGCTCAAGAGCTTGTACTTCTAAACCTATGGTATAAAAAACCATTGCACAAATGCGTTAGTATGATTGAATTCACTGGTATGCAAGTCAGCTAGGCTGAATGCAAGGGGTTTTATATGTATGAACAATACTAACTGAGTGAATAATATGAACGTAATAATACATGAATGAATACATGAACTGTAATTGAGATCATGACATCACTAAATCTGAATACTGATAACATAAGTTTCATATAACTAATATACTATTATCTGAATGACAGTGTCTAACAGTCCTGTTTATGATGGAACTAGCTTAGTTTCATACTTAACTGGGTGACTGTACCCAACTGTCCTAAATTTTATAGAACTATCTAAGTTTTATTACTGAGACTTAACTATGGAAGTAGTCATCTAACCAACATGCCCTAAATAAGATAATATAATTGAGTTGGGGTCCAATCTGTAACCCCAATTGGAAGGGTTTCAATACCGTACTATTGGTAATGACAAGCTATGAGTAATCCCTCAACTAATAGGTACTCTAAGAAGAATGGTGGGACTCTCAGATAACAGGTTAAGCCACCTCATCTACCCTCAGCTAGAAGTTTTGATGTCTCAACCTACGTTGGCTACGTAGTTCTAGTATGCAAGCATTGCTTCTAAGAATCATACCCTCTAATAATAGGTGAGTTCCCATCCTTGGGCTTACTCAGTGATACTGAACATGATTAATAGAACTTAACTGGACTGCATTCATTGAGTTCCGTTGCCTGACAAAATACTACTGAGATTACTGAATTTCTAAGATTTTTGAGATTACTGTGTTTACTGAGTTTTCTTGAGTCACATGACTGACTGAGTTCTATGAATCATGGCTTGACTGAGAGTATCTGGAAAACATGACATTGCTTTAGGTACACAGCTAAATTACCGGGTACAATTACCCCTAGTACTTGATAACATAAAACTGACAAGACATGATACTTCTTAACACATGACAATAGAAAATAATTCATAATTCAATCATTGGGTATTTTCATGAAGTATTCGTGTGCTATAATCTTACACATGAATAGGAATGCATGTAAACATATCATAATTTCATAACCCTAATCTCATGAGCATTACGTCAATCCATTACAAAGCATAACAATAACGTGGGAGTCATATCGAACATGAGGGAGAAACATGGATTCATTAATTTTGGTCACAAATAAGTCATAAGGCACAATTTCTATTCTCTTAGGGAGTTTATCAAACACCTTGCATGCATATCTTTTGGCTTACGTATGAATATTGAAATAATAAACCATCGCAATATTTTATAATTTTAATGCAAGAATTTCTACCTCACACTAACATATTTTCATGAAAGTTATTGAAGACTTCAATTTGGAAATCAAACAACAACATAAACATGGATATAATTCAATTCATACCATAGAATCCAAAGTTTAAATTTCAAATAGGGTTTATTGAGATTCATGGGTGAAAGGAACCCATGAATCAACACTTGACATACCTGGGTGGATAATTTCTTGAAGATTGGTGGAGTAAAGCTTGAAATAATTACTTGGGATTAGGCACCTAGGGTTTCTTGTTCTTGGGGATTGATCTTTGAGAGATATCCTAATTTAATGGATAAATAATGAAGTTATAAGCTCTAGTCTGGTATAATTAGGGGTCAAAATGGGTGGAAAAATACCCTAATACCCTTTTAAAAATGGCTTAAAATTGTTGTTTGGAAGTGGCGATGATTTGGGCGACAGTCCGTCGCTGGCTCAATGGTCCGTCGGTTTATCCCGTCCTACTTGGCCAGAAATTGAACTTTCAACCTCGTCTACGATGATTTTGGCGATATAATATAGGTTCATTGCCTTAGTTATGATGTCTTGGGAGATGGTTCATCGCTAGCTTGACAGTCTGTCGGCCTGACCGCCGCTTCTGGGCAGTTCTAAAAGTTCTTTGTAAAACGTCCATAACTTTTTACTCTGATACCGGATTTGGACAAAATTGGTATCGTTGGAAAGATAATTCAATTTCCCACATGAAAAAATTGGTATCGTTGGAAATTAGAGAAATTCTATCTGAATTAAACATTAATCATTTAGGAAGTCCTTACTAACTCTTCTGGAGACTAGATATGACTTAAAGAAAGTTTGGGCTATTACACAATCCCAAACATCCCAAAACATACTAACAATATATTGAATTTGAGGATTTGAATAATTAGAACACAAGTTAATAACAAAGACCTACAAAATTCTCCATAAAATTTATATATAAAGAAGGGAAAGAATAGGCAGTAACTTTACCTTAAATTTAGGAATTTATTCCCTTGTACATATTCAAGTGATTGAAATTCCCTTCATACTTGAACCAAAAAAGATGAGAAAAAACTCTCAATAACAAAAAAAATTGTTAGTCAATTTGGGGAAGGGTCTACCCCATATATTTAGCATAATTAACATAAAATACTAATCTCTCATGGAAGAATTATGCTAAACCCATATATTGTTTCACTTACCTTGGATGGAGAGAGGAGAAACTCTTTAAGAACCCAAGGATAAACTTAGGATGGTTTCTTAAAGCCAAGAGAGAAGTTGAGAGAAATGAATAGAAGTTGGATATTTCTAAGTTAAAAAGGAAGGGAAAATTAGCTCAAACTAGTCTTATAGAACCCAATTTTAGCCATCTCTTCTTAGTATTATTTGGAAAGTAACTTGGTTAAGTAGATGATGCACCTTCTTGGACACTTCAAGCTGGTTATAATTCCAAAATGGTGATGCATATACTTGTTTTATTTTAGATTTCTCCCTTATATGGGCTTTACAATATTGGACCTTGGGAAGATTGTTGTTTCAGGCTGCCCATTCTCCTCCTTCTTATTCACTTAATTTGGGCTATTTTTAAGTGAGTGGTAGGTGTACTTAGGCCTATAAAATGGATTAAGTAGTCTTAGCAGTTGATGCACCTATTTGGTTCTTATGTTTGTCAATAATTCAAAGTAGGTGATGCACCTATTTTTCACCTACTAGCTTAATTTAAGTCAAGCAAGAAACTCACTTATTTTATTCCATATATTAAATCTTAAATCTTTTACTAAAACTTAACACTTATATATACTTGGCCACTTTAAACTCTAAGATAGAATTCCACCTTATTGTCTCTCTCTTAAATACATTAATTGACTTAACTTGCCAAACAAATGGTTAAATACATGGGCCATTATTGTAATCTCCAAATCTAGTTTAAACCTGTAACACCCCGACGTCTTCTTAGCTAAATTCCATCCATGGAAAGACTAAGCATTAGCTTTTAGAGTGATATAAATTAATTTTCATGTAGACTATCCTATATTTCAATCTTTCATTATGTAGATGACTGATTTAGCTTTCTAACGATATAAGATTCATTCAAAACGGACCCTCGGTGAAGAAGTTATGAATAAATTAAAGTTCCAGTCATAAACATCATCATTTTGGTTTCTAGCGCATAGCTGAGAGGGTCAAATTGGCAATCCTCAAATTCCAGTGGGGCTCCGTGATGGTGGATCATCGCGGAGGTACTTAATTTCCACTCGTTGAATTCTAGTATACCACCGCAATTGTGGCGCATCGCGGGGGCACCCAAAATTAGGTTTTTAAGTTCAAATTTCCAATTCCGTTTAGGAGTCATTAATGGTAATTTTGACTTTTCTCTAGCCTTTAAAACCATCCAATCAAAGGATTTAGGGTATGTTTGAGCAACTTAACCCTACTTTCATCAAAATCATCAAGGATCCTCTCTAGAGCTTCAAACAAGAACTTCAAGAAATTCAAGATTCAATCGTGGGTTTTCAAAATCGATTGAAGATTTGAAATCCCCGGATCATAGGCTTCAAGAAACACCTATTTTTTTCCTATTTTGTGGTATATAGGGTTTTTCTAAAAATCTCATGGGCATAGAAATCATGATTTTAAGAAAGGGGCTCTCAGATTTATGAATACATTCATATTTTAGAAATCTTGACGGTATTGTTTTGGTATTTTGACCTTCCCCAAATTGATTTGAAATTATATATATGTATGCATATGTTTTATGATTTATGAATGAATTGAGAGCATGAAACACATGAATCCCTCTCTTGGTATGCTTTTCCCAATTTTCTTATGATATAGATTGTTTTGAATGTATCTTGAAAAGCATGATATGAATTATCTTGATTAATGCTACAAATTGATTTATGGTTTTGAATTCAAAAGAGAGGATTGTGCATATTGATAAATGTTGAAAATATTCATATAATGAAAGAGTGCATGATTTTGCCAAAAGTACATGACCACCATATGTTTGAACAATCTCAGCATAGTTTTGACTTGTGTTCTCAGAACATGAAATCTTTTATATTGTTTGCATGTTTGGGTGGTCTGAACTATGTTTTAATAAAAGAATTATGCATGATGCATTATGGCTCAGAAATAGGACTTGCAAGTCTTTTTGTGATAACACTAATTCATATTATGCCATGATAATTCAGAACAGATTTAATGCATGTTTGAAATCAGAATTTTCAGATGTTGAAACTAGAAACATGCACGATTTAGCACAGGATATAATTGGGCATAAAGAGAGTTTAGGTAGTTCCTTGAAAAAGGCGTGAGTATTAAACAACACATCACCCAAAACCGTGATTTGCCGATCCGAGTTTATTTATTATGCTATCCTAGAGCCCTGTGGCATATCAGATTCAGGAACTCCAAACCTTGCCGCACACTTGGGTTGGGGGCTTCCCCACCGAGTTAATGGCGGATTCCATACCTCCCATGGATTATCAGAATTGTAGGGGAGTGCCACCTAACTTAGAAGTAATATATAGATCAGAACTTGCATTGACAGGCAGGTTATATATTTTTCAGAAATACGCCCATGTGTTTTGAAAGCAACTTGATGTATAATGTTTTGACAAAGTTGTTTCCCAAACTATTTATTTACATATAAGAATTATTTTGGATTTCTTTGTGTACCAGTACATCTGTGTGGATCCCCCCACTCCTCCAGGTTTTGAGGCTCAGTCTAGGGGTCCAGAAAGGCAGTACATTCGTCAGACAGAGCGGAGTGATTAGTTGGTTAGCCTTCTCTATTCCAGAAGGCCCGTCTTTTAGATTATGTCCCTTATTATTGTTTTGGTCTACTGGGGGCCTTGTCCCAGTTTTCAGATAGTTGTTAGATTTTCCTATAGTAGAGATTTCGCAGACTGGGTCAAATGTTATTAGATGTAGTTGATTTTCAATTTTCATACATATGCTGAATTCAGAATTGACCATGTTTCAATAGCAGATTATGTTTCTGGATCTTCTTTGTTTATATGAATGTGTGCATGCTTACCAGATCGAGAGAGACATTCCGGGCCATCAGGGTTCGGGATGTTCGTCATGGCGAAGCCCTAGTTTGGGTCGTGAAAAAACCATTACTGATTACTTTGGTAACTTTGTCCCTAACCTATATAACAAGGTTACATCAAGTTCCATATGGAAAGAACTAGTATATGCAAAATATAGAATTTTATAATACTATTTTGAATTTAAATATTTTTTATCAACTTCACTAATTGTTTGTGTGTTGGAAGGTATGGGTTGATACATAAAGTAACCTTTTGCAAATATGGTTCTATTATCGCATTCACAATTAAGGACATTTTCCTTCTCCGAGTTCATGAACACAACCCATGTTCACAATGAAAGATTTAGCTAAACCAGAATGCGGAAAAACTAGCAATCTTAAAAGTCACAAAATGTCTCTGAACGGACCCATGGGATTTGTTTGGTACACTACAAAAATAAACCAGATATGCTACTAGGCTAGTTTTTATGTTTCAAACTTAATGGAGCCTTCAAATATTCGAAATATGACCATTTACAACAATTTACCGCCCTATGACACCTTTTAAGCTTATTATAAAAAGTTTCTCTTTAAGAGGACAAAATGTAAAATAATGGCTTAGGTTCTGAACTAACTATGGTACAAACACAAAATAGACATTTTAGATCTAATGGAACTGCACGATCTGATTTCTCAAGGCATGATGGCACCAACTTTACCCTACTAGTAGGTAAGCCAATCCGAGCCCAAAACAATAAAAAATGGGCTAGTTGTTAGAAAATGGCATTAAGGTTGCAAAAATACAAGTAAAACAATTACAAGCCACTAATCATAGAATAATAATAAAATGGAATAGAGGTAAAGAGAAATATAACATTCAACTACCTAATAATCTCGGTACAAGAGCCTTTAATCCAAAAGAATACAAGTGTTATCAAGTCAATATACAATAGTCTCAACACTTAAAGACTAACAAATATAGAAGAAGTAGAAAATTTCAACTCCAATTCTGAGAGCTCTCCATGTTTCTGAACTTTGACCGCCATGATCTTAGTGTCAATCACGACAACTAGTACTCAAATCTACACATAAAAGGTACATGTGTAGTTTGAGTACTAAAGCCATGGGTACCTAGTAGACATCATCGACGACTGAGCTAAATAGGCATCATCAACAGACTGAGCTAAATCAAAATATAAATATAATAACATGGGATTTAAATAAGATAATTCGAGGAAAATGTGCAAACTTGGAATATCACTCCAAATGCTGACAGTAGTTAACCGTAATAATAATTATAATAATAATAATAATAACAATAATAATACTAAAAAGCACAACTATCTCTACATAATTGGGGCCCATAAGCCCAGAAGGTGAAATAAGGGAGAAAGAGTAGCAAGAATTATGCTAAATAATTATACCCCAAAATATAACCATAAATCCTTCCATTTCGTAAAACATCTAAGTCGATTTAATATCATAATCGTATTAAGTAACCTCTCAATGCTGGACTTGAACTAGAACCCATATCATCGCCTGCCAAACATGAACCAAAATATATATCATCATTTATAGGACTTAAACCTGAACTCATATCATAAATAAAGCTAGAATAACACAAGTCTTAACATCATAAATTTCCATACTCAAGCCGAAACTAATGCCATCTCCCAAATACCATTCTAGAGTAAGGTATCATGTATCTAAATCTTCTCAGCTAAAGAATATAATTATAGAAATGTGTAAGGTCTATTGAGTCTACTAGGAACCGATAGCAATCTTTGCCTTAGGTAGGCCGGAGGGCTCACTTTCTAACTTTGAAATTCTATTCAAAGAAAAATTCTACCTCGAACTAGGCTAAGGTATCAATTTCACTAATGGATATTAAATAAGCCACCTTTAGTCATAGGATAGCAATTCTAACAGTAAAATAAATAGTTAAACCAATTATGCACAATTATAGTCCCTTAATCGACTAAATAAAACAACTCAGACTAATCATGCTTCCAAGGCCTAATTCCCATCCCAAAACTATCATAATATCATATTCATACTTTAATCAAGTTGAATCTAGGATAATATAATCCTAGCCTGCCTGGATGCTGAAGAATGCAAGATAATGTCTGCTAAATTAACTATTTTCCCTTCCGAGAAGTCCCACGCAATGCCACACACTAAAAATAGTAATCTAATCATTAATTTGAGAACAACGATACCCATATTGTATTTTTATACTTCGAGTCAAAAATCAAGTCAAAATCCCATATAGGGCCTCCTTATGGAATCGCACTTTCAAAATGGCTAATATATCCCTCTATGATCAATGGTCATTTACCCTAAAGAATGGGTAAATCTCGATCTAAAATGATATTACAATTGACCCAACAATAATCTAGGGATTTGGGTCAAATTTGAAGAATTAAGCATTGAATAAAATGGAAACATCCAAGGATTTTGATGAGGAAACAAGTAATCCAATATCACAACCAGCCCACATTCTCCTAATAATCACTCTCCCTCTTTTCAAACTCTATAGGTATTTATTCTCTTTAACAATTTATGGAAACTAGGGAGAAAATTGGGTAAGAAATCAATCTAATGACCTCCCAGGTGCCGCTTAAACGGTCATCGCTAAAGTAGCTAAGTACCAGTAAGGCTATACTTGATGGGCCTTTCCCTTTCACTTTAAAGGATGGGCTACCACTTAAGTGGCATCTGCTTAAGTACTATTTTACTGGTTTGGACCTCCTGCTTTAGAGGAAAGGTTTTTTCTTAAGAGGAAAAACCACCACTTATGTGACTCAAATGGGAAAGGCAAGGTCGCTAAAGTGACAATCTCACCATTTGAGCAACCTCTGTTTAAGAGAAATTTGTCCACTTAAGTGGATCATAAGCTAAGTGACGCACTAGCTGAGACATAAAAAATTTCCAGGTCTCCACCGAACCCTCGGGATTCATCTGAAATTCTGTGAATGCAAACAAACTATGTTACCTTATCAATTTAGACATTCCAAACTTACTGCGTCATTGAAATTTTCATGTGGGGTTATTCCAATGTATAGTAAGCCCCATACCCGTGGGCTATATTTATTAATTTCTTGCTAATGGCCTGAAATAAGTTTGGAAGACATTGGACCCAAACCAAAGGTCCCTTTAGATTAAGATCAATGTGTCGGAGCTGATAGAATTTTTAGAAATATCATATAAGGTCGTTAAACAAGAATTTAATCTCGATAGCCAATCCTGAAAAGTGACGACTTTAAAATAGGGAATTATCTCTAAAGCCAAACAAACTGCCTAGCAATTAAAGTTAAAGCTCTAGCTAATCAAATCAGTTAGGGAATCTATAGGAAATCTCTAAGTGGAAAAAATATGTAGAAATTTAAAAAATGATCTGGAGGATCATTACAATATCAACTACGAAAAGACCTTTCTTCTGCAAAAGTAATGGGGTAGGATGTACTTGAAGGCTCGAATATGTAAGGATACTAGGGCCATATCTCTCTCCTGACCTCTTATGTAACCTCCTCTACTAGGAGACGCCTCCAATGAACCTTAATGTAACACACTAGATTATTTTTCTTGAAACTTTCTTAAATTTTATCCTCACTACCTAGACTAGACTCCCTTTAAGAATCGTTAGGTGTCTTGACTGATCTTATGGACCCAATCATTGCCTGAATAGTGTGTGTGTCTAAGTTTTCTATCCTAAGTATGAGTGACTTCTAACCATACATAAGGACTCAAAATGAGTCATATGGTGCCTTTCATAGCCTAACTAATGTGATGCCCAATTGTTTTTACTTTAACGACGACTGGACTATGCTTGTTGTAATGACTGAGTACGAGTCATAAAATATGACTCATAACCAAGTTAGTGTTGTTTATCTTGGAGACTGTCCAGACTATGAGTGGGACATTATGAGTCATAAGGTGACTCTACGAGTCACAAGGTCCACCGTAGTGACTGGGCAAAGATTTTTCAATCTTTTCATTAAAGGCATTCTTGTCAATTCCCCTTTTTCCTTACTGTAACCCAATGACCATAAAGCACTTTAAGGGGTTATTTATCATTTATAACACAATAAAAAGCACTCTTAAAATCTCTAAATTCTCTCAAGCAAGATACTTAGGGTTTCCAAGAAGTTCATCAATTTAAGCTCTCAAGGAAAAATTCTCTCCATAACTCTTAATATTTCAGGTATGTTACTATTCCCCAATTATTACTTTATGAAAAAAAATATATTTAAATGGTTTAATTGGATTGTTTTCAATGTGGTATTTTATGTGGGTAAGGGTTTTTATATGGTTGATTATTAAATTATTTTCCCATGATGTACTATGCATTTTTATATTTTATTGGTGGTTTTGAACTTATGGGGTGCATGGGATTGGTTAATAAAAAGGGTCATGGTTTCCCCCAAAATTGGTGTTTTTAAATCAGAGTGGGTTTTGAATAATTGTGCCCCCTCAACACACTTGTGTAAATGTTTTTGGATTGTGAAATTTCCAATTGGTTTGACTTGCTCACCTATGATATTGCATTGCATTAATCATTAAACAATGAACATGGAATTTGAAATCCTTGTTAGCTATGATTTTAATTAATAAACAGAGGGGGTCGATGCAATCCCCCAAGATACTGTGATTGTTATGGCATATAGATAAGTTTACAAGTGTAGGTATGACGATACCCATGGTATGCCTAACGGTTGGTTCATTAGTTAATAAATGGGTTATGTGAAACTTGCTTTAAATTAGGCTTAATAGTGGTTATGTAGTGAAGCCATGAAGATGTGGCTCTTAGATGAATTGTACTTGAAATTCATGTTTACGGATGTGAGGTTTACTTTTGATGACCTATGTGCATAGTTTACTCTATTGATATATTTGTGTCTTGGACTGACGTGGGGTTAGGGCATTCTCTGGTCATCATTAATACCTTTGGTTCATTCGGCTAACACTCTTTTGGGCCTTTTCAGTATGGGAAGTGACACGACCGGACCCGAGGTATTATCGTAATGGGCATCCCAAGTACGATTGGGATCAGAGACCACCACTATTACCCAACCCAACCTCCAGCCGCCTACCCTAAGTTGGCTGAATTTCGAATATATAACAATCTAGTGTAACTATCTAAATTACAGATTCTGGGATAGGTCTGTTACCAAGACCGACCCAACCGAGTCTAACAGCCCCATAACCACCGTCCAACCACCCAATGCAAAACCAAACCATAGATCCAACCATAAACAAATAAGTTCCATTAATAATTAAATATATAATGTCAACATAAAAGTGGATTGAGCAACCAACAATATCGTCTATAAGTATCAGCCTAAATACCATGACCAATGCTATGGTTGACACCAATACCGATCCCGCCCATTCTAACCTATAGTAGTTCCATGAAAGCCTCTAACCAAAAGAATATAAATATTCGGTTAAGACATGCCCCCAACCATAGTCAAAAACAATATTCATAAACAATGCAAAGTGTGAAATGACAACCATGAAATGGTGTCTTCCAAATTGATGGAAGCTCGACACTTCAATCCAATGGTGACCCCCAAATGTATGAATGCTAAGAAGGAGTAGAAAGGCCGGTTCCTACATCACGTGGGGATTTTGCCACTTGAAGATGGGTTAGGGGTGAACGCTAGCATGAAGTCCGGATAAGGATAAAATAATGTCATTTATAAAACTATCCGGATAAGGATAAAATAATGTCATTTATAAAACTAAGTAAAACCATCCATATGCATACAAACCATACTTATATATATATAATAATGCTGGGAAAAGGAATTGGGTTTAGCATGACATTTAAAACCTTTTAACTGGGCTATGTAGCTTTCTTGTCCTAAACCACTCATGGGCTATATAGGTTAGCTCCCCTGCAGAAAGGGCCCCAGTGAGTGAAGCCACACTACTAAGGAAGAAAACCCGAGATGACTAGTACATCCCCCAAAATATAAAGTGTGACATCATGCACACGGTCACTAGGACCAAATCTTACATTGGCTAATAGGAGTTTCCAATTTTGATCCTCTTGGGACCTCAACCTTCTACAAATTTGCTACACACCCCTCTCTTTTAATCTCAATTAAAACCATTTTCCAACCAAACTATTATTCCATTATTGTTAACTAAGTCTTTTAGTAGAAGTATCATCATACCAACTAAAGTATTGTCATTAGCCAATCATTAGGGGATTCCCATGTACCCCACATGATTTCTAATTAACAAAAACCATGGTCATTAAGGCCTTTTCAATCCATTCAAAACCATTTAAACCATTCATATCATTTAGGGTTCCATTAAATGATTTAAACTGTGTATAAGTTCCATTGAAAAACCAATATTATAGTGAAAACATTTTTATAGGCCTTTTATCAAATGCTTTGGGGGCATAGTATTTCCAAAACCAAATTCCATTACAAATAAACTATTCCAATGCAACCAATTATAAAAAACCACCATTAACGCATATAAAATCATAATTAAAAATATGGGAAAATCATAAGCAAGCATTTATAATCAAAACCCCCAATTCATATTTTAAAACCCAAAATCATACAATATTCAAATAATGAAAACATTATATAAAACCAAGCCTTTAGATGGAAATAACAATGAGGGAAGAGAACATGCCTTAAACAAAGATGATGATGGAGAAAAAACACCAAGACAAGACCTAATTTACTCAATAAGATGAAACCCTAGCTTCCTTTGCCCAAGAACTCTAGAGAGGATTTAAGAGTGTTTTCCATGTTTTTAAGGATAGAATAATAGGGAAAATCATCTCCCAAGTGCAATATTAGTCGTTGGACCTTATTAGGATAAGTGTGTAAATATCCAGATTTCCCTCACTTAAAATAGATTAAAGTCATGTCATAAGTTCTGACAGACCCTTACGAGTCGTACCCATCCTTTACGAGTGGTACCTACCTCTCGTATCCTAGTCTTTCCGTCTTAGACCTAATACTAACTAAGGTATGACAGACCTAAACCCAATTTGTATTCAAATGTACTACTAGTACCTATAAATTGTACCCCTGGTGGAATAGAATTTAGGAGGTTTGAATACTGACTACCACACGAGTCCTGGGCATGACTCATACCCTGGCTTATAGCTCATGGCGAGCCACTCGTACTCAGATCAAACTTAAGTTACCAAGTCTAAGGTTAAGTAAAGTAACCAAAAAACCCATATCCAACTATACAACTCGTACCATATGCATTCCAGTAACTACATCTATCCCACCAGCCAACATTAGTCAGCATACGACTGGATCATACGACCCATACCCATGTGTACGACTTGTTCCCCTAAGTTGTATCTTTCCCATTAACCATAAATCAAGGAAGTTTTCTAAGGTAAAAAAACTAGGGTGTTTAAGCCTCCCCCAGTAGGAACATTCATCCCCTAATAAAGGACAAGGTAGGGGTAATCACATGCACGAGTCATTTGAATTATCAAATATATTTCCAATCCTTAAAAGAGTTTGAAAACAAAGAGGCAAAGATATTAATCTTTCCTTTAACAAACATAGAAAATAAAGATATGTTGAAGACACATACTTTCCGCGTGAATCCCAAGAGTAGAAAGCAGATGTGGATACTTGGACTTCATGTCCTCCTCCGTTTTCCATGTAGCTTCTTCCACCTTATGGTTCCACCACAGAACAATAACCAAAGCCATATCATTGGTTCATAACCAATGAACCTTCCTATACTAGATCTTAACCAGAAACTCTTCATAAGATAATAATTAGAGATACCTAACCACTCCAAAGGAACAATCGAAGAAGGATCACCAAGACAATTCCTTAACATGGAAACTTGAAATACCAGATGAATGGAGTTTAAACTACAAGACAACTCCAAATCGTAAGCAAAATTTCCAACCCACCACCAAACCGCATAAGGATCAATATACCTGGGACTGAGCTTTCTCTTTTTGCCAAACTGTATTACTCCCTTCATGGGAGATACCTTTAGGAACACCTTATCCCAAACCTCAAACTCTACGTCTCTAAGCTTTACATCTGCATAGTACTTTTGGTAACTTTGGGCAGCCTTAAGACTATCCCAAATCACCTTCACCTTATCCATAGCCTGACAAACCAAATCCAGACCAAACATATCCACCTCACCAAGCTCGAACCAACCAATGGGAGATCTATACCTCGTACAATATAATAACTTAAGAAAGGCAATACTAATACTAGAATGATAGATATTGTTGTAAGAAAACTCTAATAAAGGTATATTCTCAACCCAAATTCCACCATAATCAACCATGCATGCCCGAAGCATATCCTCTAATATCTGAATAGTCCTTTTTGCTTGCTCATCCATCTGAGGATGAAAAGTAGTACTTAGAATCACCTTAGTACCCAATCCCTAGTGAAAAAACCACTATAAATAAGATGAAAAGTGCGTACCACAATTAGAGATAATCCAAAAAGGTACCCCATACAGCTTTACAATCCCTTGAAGATATAACTTCATATAATCTTCCGCCGAAAAAGTAGTACTCACTGGCAAAAAGTGAGCAGACTTTGTCCCTCTATCCACAATGACCCAAATCAAATTATATTGATTTTGAGACTGAGGACGACCGATAACAAAATCTATATTGATTACCTCCTATATCCATTTGGGCAAATCAATATCTTGGTACAACCCTCCTAGTCTCGTGTACTAAACTTTAACTTGTTGACACACTAAGCACTTGGCCATAAAATCGAACATGCCCCTTTTCATACCATTCCACCATTACATATCCTTGAGATCATGATACATCTTCATCGAGCTAATCAGTATAATGTAGTGCGATTCATGAACCTCAGCCAAGATCCTTTGTCGCAACCCGTCGATATCAGAAACATACAACCTCCCTTGGTACAGTAAAGTACCGCCGCTACTGTTCTCAAATACCATTAGCTTCTGCATATCCATATTACTCTTGATTTTAATCAAGATAGGATCTAGCACTTGTTCTTCTTAATCTTTGCACAAAGAGATGACTGAACCACTTCCTATACCATTACCCCACCATTCTCGGAGTACAAAAGACAAACTCCAAGATTAGTCAAATGGTGAATATCTTTCACCGATTCCAATTTCCTTCCTCTACCTGAGCCAAATTCCCTATGGATAACCTTCTAAGAGCATTAACAACCATGTTAGCCTTACCTGGGTGATAGTGAAGACTCATTTCATAGTCTTTGAGAAGATACAACCATCTCCTTTGCCTGAGATTTAGCTCCTTCTGAGTGAACACATACTATAGACTCTTATGATCATAAAAGATGTCTACGTGCACTCCATACAAATAATGCAGCCAGATTTGTAAAGAAAAAATCACCGCTAACAACTCCAAGTCATGAGTAGGATAATTCATCTCATGTACTTTAAACTTCTTGGAAATATAGGCAATCACCTCCCCATGCTACATCAAAACACAACCAAGTCCCACCCTAGATGCATTATAATAAACCATAAACCCCTCACTTCCCTTAGGCAATCTCAAGACTAAAGCTAAAGTTAGCTTATCTTTCAACTTCTCAAAACTTCCCTCACAAGCATCCGACAAAGAAATCTTTATCTTTTCCTGATTAAACTTAGTCAAAATAGTAGTTATCATCTAAAATCTCTCCATAAATGTCCGATAATACTAAGCCAAACACAAGAAGCTCCGAATGTTGGTTGGAGTCATGGGTCTAGGCCACCTTTTAACTACAAACACCTTTTACAGATCCATCATGATCCCCTTGCTAGAAATAATATGACCCAAAAAAGTTATAGTGTTCAACAAAAACACACACTCGGAGAACTTAGCATACAACTATTGTTCCTTCAATGTCTACAATACCACATAGAAGTAATTAGCATGAGACCCTACACTTTTGGAATAAACTAAAATGTCATCCATAAAATAATGACAAAGAGATCTAATAACTTCCTGCAAACCCTATTCATCAACTCCATAAATGTTGTGGGGGCATTAGTCAATCCAAATGACATTATCGAGAATTCAAAGTGCCCATACCAAGTATAAAAATTCATCTTAGGGTATCCTCCTCCCTAATCTTAAGATGATAATACGCAGACCAAAGATCTATCTTAGAAAAGAACTTGGCACCTTCCAACTAATCAAACAAGTCATCTATCCTTGGAAGAGGATACTTTTTCTTGATTGTTACCTTATTTAACTACCGATAGTCAATGCAAAGACAAAGGGAACCATCCTTACTATGCACGAATAACACCGGCGCACCCCATGGGGATATACTAGGATGAATAAACCCCTTATCCAGAAGATCTTTAAATTCCTTCTTGATTTCCCTCAACTCAGTCAGAGCCATTCTATAAGAAGGATTAAATATTGGACGAGTGTCCAAAATAAAATCAATACAAAACTTTATTTCCCTATCTAGAGGAACACCAGGAAGATCATCTAGAAAGACCTCAGAAAACATATTTACCACCAGACCTGATTGTAAAGAAGGACCTTTCGAGTTATAATCATTAACTCGAATCAATTGATAAATATAACCTTTAGATATTAACCTCTAAGCTCTAAGATAAGAAATAAACCTCCCCCTAGGATCTAGGGAACCACCGTCCCAGTCTATAACCAGTTCACCAGTTAACCAATAGATAACTTTACGAGTTTGACAATCCAAGGAAGCATAACAAAAGTATGACCAATCCATCCCCAAAACAACATCAAAATCCACCATATCAAGTTCAAACAAATCCACTTAAGTGTGCCTACCACCAACAGATACCACACACCCCTATAGAAACTCTTAGCAATAACCGAGTCACATATTAGGGTAAAAA
>NC_061121.1:175716846-175730895 GCF_002878395.1 Capsicum annuum | reverse complement strand
CCTATAGAAACTCTTAGCAATAACCGAGTCACATATTAGGGTAAAAAAAAAATGGATCCAAAACAAGCTGAAGATAAAAACCAATGCATACAACCATAAATCGAGTCACACAGAAAAGAGTGGACCTCAGATCAAGTAGATAATACCCTTTAAAAGAAAAGAGTTGTAACAAACCAGTAATGACATCAAGTGATGTCTTAGACTCCTATCGAGATGCAAGAGCATACAACCTATTTCAGCCATTGCCGGTACTAGAAGCATGAGAAAATACAGAATCTTTACCACTAGGCATAGGAACAGAAGATGAAGCAACCAGAGCTTTGACCGCTCTCGAAGCTCCCTTACCAACTAGTCAAATCATGATCATATGGCATGGCTGGCCATAATTAAAAAATGTGTCCCTTTTTTATGTCATAATAACCCAGATGAACACAACTACAGAACTTGCAAGGAGGGCATGGAGACGTTGACTAACCCCCACTCGCCTGATATTTGGCACCCTATGCCTAGAAATTATCACTACCTTACTGACGCTAATCACTCAACTACCTCGGGTAAGTAGTGCTAGCAGTGGAGAAGGAACCAGAACTTCCCCACTTCTTTTTTGGCTATATAAATCCATCCGTACCACCTTGTGACTGGGCACCTCCCTAATCAAAAAACTTGCTCCTCTTACACCTGCCTATCTTCGAACTCTACCTATTTCCTCTTCTTATCCTCAACCTAGTGCATGTGAACAACTAAACTCAAAATGTCTATATCCTTTATTAGCAAAGCAGTCTTTCTTTCTAAGAACAAATCCTGAGATAGCCCAGAAGCAAACTTTCTCATTATTGCTCTCATGTCATCCACAAATCAAGAGCATACCTTCATAACTGATGAAACTTCAAGGCAAGTTCCTTGACAAACATTCTCTCTTTCTTAAGATTCACAAACTTTACTATCTTTCTCTCTCTTATCTCTTGAGGAAAGAAATAATCCATAAAAGCACCAGAGAAGGCATCCCATAAAGACAACTCCTTCACATCCCCTCTATCCCTTTCCCAATCTCCGTACCATTGGTACGCAACATCCTTGAGCTGATAAGCTACAAAGTTTACACCTTCTATACTTGTGTCCTTTATCACCCGAAATATCTTCTCCATTTTACCCAAGAAACTATGAGGATCCTCATCCACCTTAACAGTAGTAAAAGTAGGAGGATTTAGTTTCATAAATTTGCCAACCCTTGTGGCCTCGGCAGGCAACCCACTAGATATATCCCGCTCATCCTGTGAGGCAACCAATTAAGAAATAGTATGAATAAACTAGCAAAATTTTGCAATAGTCACATCACCCTGAGGAGGACTAGTAGCAATTGAAGGAATTCCAAAACAATTAGGGATAGGACCCTGACATCAAAGACGAACTTAAGACATAGGACGTACACCATCAACTTTGTCCCTAGATGGAACTAAAGAGTTTTGTTATGTTCCAGATCATCGTGGCATGATCAGAAAGGTAAAAAACCAAGGATTAGAGAAAATTCCACGACTTAGACTCTAATCTTACGAATAAAATACTAAGAAAGTAAAATATTCCTAAATTCCTTATAGCCTCTCTCATATGAGTGTGGCGTACTACACACCCTTAAAAGAGATACTAATAGACGTGGCTTTGTGGACTCCCAATTGACCATTAACCTAAGGCTTTGATACCAACTTGAAATGACCCGACTAGGCACCTTGTCGTAATGGGAATCCCAAGTTCGATCAGGACTGGAGACCATCCCCGTTACCCAACACAACCTCCATCCACCTACCCTAAGTTGATAGAATTTCAAATATTTAAAAAGATCTTATAACTATCTGAGACTGACCCAACCAAGTCCGACTGCCTCATACCCACCATCCAACCATACAAAGCCAAACCAAACCATAGATCCAACCATAACCAAATAAGTTTCATTAATAATTAAATATATAATCCCAAAATAAAAGATGATGAACAACCAACAATATCATATACTGATATCAGTCCCAATACTAATACCAATGCTAAGGATAATACCAATACCCATCCCACCCAGTCCAACCCATTTTAGTTCCATAAGATCCTCTAACCAAAAGAATCAAAATATCCTCTTGGGATAAGCTCCCAACCATAGCCAAAACAAATATCCATAAATAATCAAAAGTGTGAAATGACATCTATAAAATAGAGCCTTTGGAATAGATAAAAGAACAACACTTTAATCCAAAGCTGACCTTCGAATGTCCATATTCTAAGAAGGAGGAGTGCAATAGCCGGTTCTTGTATTGCATGGCGATACAGCCACCCAAATACGGGTTAGCGGGTGATTGCTTGTATGAACTTAGGATAAGGATAAGATAATATCATTTATAAAACTAAGTAAAACAATCAATATGCACATAAACCATACATATATATATATATTACCATGCCAGGAAAGGGAATCGACTTTAGTATGCCATTTAAAGCATTTACCTGGGTTGTGTTGCTCTGCCTTCCTACACCACCCATGGGCTATATGGGTTCAGCTTCCCCTACTAAAAGGGCTTAGTGCATGAAGCCGCACGACCAGGGAATACAACCTGGAATGACTAGTGTATCCCCCAAACTATAAAGTGTGACATCATGCACAGGGTCACTAGGACAAAACCTTACATCAACAAATATGAGTTTCCAATTTTGATCTCCCTGGAATCTCCAACTTCCATGATATTGCTACATACCCTCCTCCTTTAAGTCAAATTAAAACCATTTTCCATCAAATCCATTATTCCATTTATTTTAAACAGGGCTACTAGTAGTGGTATCTTCATTGCGACTATAACATGAAGGTATTGTCCATAGCCAATCCTTAGGGAATTTCCATGTACCCCACATGATTTTAAATTAAATCAAACCATGTCTACCAAGGACTCTTCAATCTGTTCATATCAATTCATATTATTTAGGGTTCCATTACTAGGTTTAAACCATGAATAAGTTCCATTGAAAAACTAATATTTTAGTGAAAACATTACTATAGATATTTTATCAAACGCTTTGGAGGCATAGTATCTCCAAAAATAAATTCCATTGCCAAAGAACCATTCCCATGCAACCAATAATCCAAAACCACCATTAACGCATATAAAAACATAATTAAAAAATATGGGAAAACCATAACCAAGCATTTATAATCAAAAACCCCAAATCATAATTGAAAACACAAAATCATACAACATTCAATTAATGAAAACATCATATAAAACCATTCTTTTAGTTGGAAAAAACAATGAGGCAAGAGAACATGCCTTAAACCCAGATGATGATCGAGAAAAATCACCAAGACAAGCCCCAATTTATTCCTTAAGTTGAAACCCTAGCTTTATTTGCCTAATAACTTTAGAGAGGATTTAATAGTGTTTTCCAAGTATTTAATGATAGAATAATAGGGCTAATAACCTCCTAAGTTTAATATAAGTCATGGGACCTTATTAGGATAAGTGGAGAAATGTACAGACTTCCCTCACTAAAATGGCATTAAATTCCCATCATAGGGTACGACTGACCCTGACAAGTCGTACCCATCCTGTACGAGTGGTACCCACCTATCATACCCCAGTATTTACCCCTTAGACTCAACACTATCCATGGTATGATATACCTAAACCCAAGTCTTCTTCAAGTGCATGACTAGTACTCATAAACCATACCCCTGGCAGAATAAAATCCAAGAAGTTTGACCACTGACCACCATACGGTTTATGGGTATGACACGTACCCTGGATTATGGCTCATGGTGAGGCACTCATACTTAGATCCATCATAATTTACCAATTCTAAGGATAAGTAAAGTACCCAAACAAATCGTACCTAACTATATGACTCATACCACCCAAATCATTTCTATTCTTGTAGGTACATCCATCCCACCAACCAACACTAATCAGCATATGACTAGACCATACCACCCCTACCCAAGTGTATGAATCATTCCCCTAAGTCGTATCTTTCCCAAAAACCAGGATTCAAATAAAAATTCTAAGGTCCAAAAACCAGGCGATACACCCAAATTACAACTTTCTTACAAAAGTGAAAGTGATCGTTGTCAAATATAGAACCTAACAAAGGTTGGGGTCGAATTCCATAGGGAATACTTGTGCAACTAAGTAAGCTGATTCTTAATGGAATGTTAATCTAAGGTTCCAGATTAAAGGGGGGTTGTAATGAGTTAATAATATTCTTTCATTCTTGTATCACACAGAGATCCAGCTAATGAGAGTTAATACAAGTATAATTTCAATGAGAATGAGGTAACTAGAGTTATGCTCACCAAGATGTTCAAAAAGTTGGGTCTATGAAATTCTGTTTGATTTCTAACTTCTAATTTTAATTGCAAGAAATATTAAATTCTAAGGATTACCCACTTGTTTCTCAACCTAATAGGTATTTCACCTTTTACTTCTTTCAAACTTAAAGGATTAGTCCTAATGAGGGTTGATCCTGTTAGGGCATTAACCCTTAACCCAAAGGGTAAATCTATGGATTTTATATGAATCACCTATTTTCCCAACATCCACTTTCTGGTTCAGACAATTGGTGCTCATGGGATTACTTCTCAAGTTTACAACAAAGAGATGTCATGATAATGAAGAGAGATTCATGCAATTTAGATAGACATTTGAAATCAAATGGATTTACAACCCCAAATAGCTCTCTACATAAAGGCTTCTATAACCCTAGTTATAGGAGTTTATCCACTCATCTCAATATTAGATACTAAAGACATATTGATGTTCATAAATAGCTTCAAAAGAGTACGTAAAAATTTTACAATAGTGTTCTTCTCAATCTTTATTGGAAAATGTGGAAATAATAATCAGATCTCAAGTTCTAGCTGCCAATCTCAAAGAAAAGTGTTACAATGCTCTCAATAGAGGATAAAATATCATACAATTGTCAACAGCCCCTAAATAAAACATAACACTCAGTATTTATATGATTTCAGGACTGGGGTTTTAAAATTTAAACTCAGAATTGTTGCCCCATGCTCGACAGGTCAAGCGATGGTTCATCGCTGAGGAGACGGTCCAACGCCTGGACCCGTTGCTAGAGTTCTAGTGATACTACATTCTATTTCTTTATGATGGTTGGGCCAACGGTTCATCAGAGGGTTGATGGTGCATCGCGTGACTTCCAGTTACACTGTCTTCTACTTCAGTATTGATGGTTAGGCCGATGATTCATCGCAAGGCCAATGGCCAATCGCCTGGACTATCGCAGGACTTCTAGTGAAACTGCCTTTTGCTTCTGAGCGACGGTTAGGCCGATGGTTCATTGTAGGGTCGACGGTCCATTGCCGAAGTCATCGCTTGTCATTTTTCTCTTCTTTTTCCCAGTTTATCCAAGTTATTCTTCACTCTCAGTTCTCATCCTGAAAACACTAAAGTCCAATAATAAATACAATATTAGTTGCTTGAAAGAACACAATTGTCCTAAGAAAAGGGCAAAAATGTTTTGTCAAAAGCTGGAACATCACCAGGGTATTTTGGGGAGCTTAACTCACATAACCTGTGGGTGCTTGTTTATGATGGTTGAGATACATAGTACAGGATAAGGTTTTACTTCATGTAAAGCCTTGTTCCCTTTCCCCGAATGACATGTTTATATTATATGATTATGCGCATTGGCTTGAATGATTTTGAAAATATGGATCATGGCATTCTTTTATCCCCTACCCCTAAGTTACATGCTAGTGCTCAACTTACTAACTATATATAAATGTTATATCCCCATGTGATAAAGTGACCAAAGATACTTCTACTTTTCTTGGATAGTGTTAGGTGGATCGACTCAGCTCATCGATCATCAGTGGTGAAGTGGTGAGCTTCCATTCTCCGAAAGACTTGGGCATTTCATTAGTTTCCATTCATAGATTAAAATTAAATAGTTCATATTAACATTATCATTGTCATTGTTAGAGTTGGGGACATGTCCTGAAACTTTACTAATTTCGGTTATGTTAGAAGGTTTTATGGATTACTGTGGACTCAGGTGATGTTGGTTGGATGTTTTTGGTCGATTACTGGTTATTGATTCTAGACATGTCTTAAATTCTTTGATCTTATCTTATGCTATCTTATGATATGTTCGAACTTAATCCGATGTCAGGGGTATGGTGTTCTTTTTGGTTTGGTGCAGGGGGTAGTCTCCGTTCCTTATTGGACTTCAAATACCCGTTACGGCTAGGCCCTGGTTTGGGTAATGATATCTAAATACTAGAATCTCCTTAGAGAACAACCACCTGACATCCCTAGATAGTATTAACATGGTCTCCATGATGAAGGTCAACCTATCGTCTAATCAAATTCAGTCCCACCAAAGCACATATGGCTCATAGGGAATGTATCCCTGTAGAATAGAAACATGGAAAACTGGGTAAACAGTGGAAAAATTTTATGGCTAGGCTAATTTATACGCTAGATTTCTAACTGTGCAAAGGATCTCAAAAATTCTAAGATATCTAGGACTGAACTTACCTTTCCTCCCAAACCTTATCATGCCCTACATGGGAGATATGTGAAGGAATACCCGATCCCTAATTCCAAATCTCAAAGATAGAAGACTTAGATCTACATCGTCTCTGCCTAATCTGAGTTGCCCTCAGCATATCCTAAATCACCCTAACTCTATCCAATGACTACCGAAGCAACTAAGTGCCACGGGGTATAACCTCAGACATTTCAAACCATCTAATTAGAGATCGATAATTCCAACCATATAGCGCCTTAAATGTTTTTATATCACAGTTAAATAGCAACTATTATTGTACAAAAAATTCACCACTGCTAAGTACTGCTCCTATTGACCTCAAAAATTTATAACACA
Source organism: Capsicum annuum (assembly GCF_002878395.1). Lineage (NCBI taxonomy): Eukaryota > Viridiplantae > Streptophyta > Magnoliopsida > Solanales > Solanaceae > Capsicum > Capsicum annuum. The sequence continues at coordinate 175,724,016 of NC_061121.1, read as the reverse complement.
AGATCATTACATATCCTCAAGAAGCTGAATAGCCAACTTCGACTACTTATTGGTTTGAAGGTGAAAATTTGAATTAAGATCCACTTGAGTACCCACCTCCTCCTTAAAAGCTCTCTAGAATCTAGAAGTGAATATCGATCTTTGATCTAAAATGATAAATATAGGCATTCCATACAGGAAAACTATCTCATAAATATAGATACAAGATACCCTCTCGACCCTAAAGGATGTCTGAATATGAAGGAAATATGTCAATTTGTTCAATCAATCCATAATTACCAAAATACCATCTGATTGATGGAAGGTACGAGGGAAACCACTAACAAAATCCATGGTGATCCACTCCCATTTACACTCTAGAATGGGCAATCTATGAATCAGTCCACCAGGCCTTTAATGCTTGCCCTTCACAGTGACAACATAGATAATGAGCAACAAAATTTTCCATATCTCTCTCTATGCCACTCCACCAGTAATTATGCCTCAAATCTCTATACTTCTTAGTTGTCCTAGGGTGGATAGAGTATCTAGTGTTGTGAAACTCATCCAATATTTACTTAATCTAGTCACAACCCCTCGAAACACAATTTGACCATCATACCTTACAATACCCTCAAAACTATGGTAGCTCTCTAGGAATCACCACTCATTACATGATTATGAATGACACTAAGTCCTGAATCTTCAAACGGGAAACTCTGAATCTTCTCAAATAAGGTAGACCTCTCCTTAACACTAGCAAGGATCCTACTGTAATAAGAAATATCCAGCTGCACCATCAAGATGATTGATTGCTGGATGTCTCATGCCAATGGCCTCTAAAAAAAAATCTAGACTAACTATACTCGCCACCTTCTTTCTCAAGTGGTCCACTACCACATTTACCTTGCCCAAATGGTATAGACTAGAGATGTCATAATCCTTCAGCAACTCTACTTATCTCTATTTCCTAGAATTAAGCTCTCTCTAGTCATATTATGTTGAAGACTACAAAGATCGGTGTAGATCTCACAATGTATGCCATAAAGATAATTTCTCCAAATCTTCAGCACAAAAGTTACTGCCACCAACTCCAAATTATGTGTGGGGTAGTTGCGCTCATGCACCTTAAGCTGGCTTAACATATAAGTAATAACTCGACCTTGCTTCATCAAAACATAACCTAAAATAACATTGAAATCGTTACAATATATGGTGAATCTCTCACCCTCGATAGAAAGAGCCAATAAAGGAGTTGAAGTAAGAAAGTACTTGAGACCCTAAAATCTCAACTCATACTTTTGGACTACTGGAAAGGAACCTCCTTCTGGGTCAAGATGGTCATCATCATTGCAATAGTGGCAAAACCCTTAAAAAACTACCTGTAGTAACAAACTAAACCAATAGAGCTACTAATCTCAGACAGAGATGTAGTCCTAGCTTATTGCACACAAGCACACATGCAAGTGTACATAGTCTTACCAAGTAATACAGTGGCCTTATAAAATCCAAGTATCGATCCCACAGAGACTTCTATTGACAACTATCCAATTCTAGTTCACTATAAAAATTAAATTAGTGCAAACATAACCACAATAGTTTGAGAGTTGTAATTATATGAAAGTAAACAATGTAGAAAAGTAAAGTGCTTGGACAATCAATGGAGAGAAACCCAGGGTTAAGGCTCTACGAGCAATCATACTATGCTATTGAACTTCATTGGTTAGATTACATATCTTGGTTGATGATTCACAGGGTTGATATTATTACTATGGTCTTTCGATCCTCTAGTAACATATCAAACTTAGAACCGCAACTACATCATTGAGCGGGGATCGAGAACTATGATAAATACATTAATTTCATACCGTAAGTGAAAAAAATAGGTCACATAGGTTTATTCCAATCCTAAGTGCAAATAAAAACTTCATTCTATAGAAAATTATAATCATACTCTATTTACCCCATGTTCTATCCTCGTATCCCCCTTCCGGGCTCACAAGATGTATTCCAATCCTAAGTGCAAATAGATGTATTCTAAGGGTCGCAAATCCTTAAAATAGTGATAAAAATGATTAAACAACCAAAGATTATAAATAATCAAAATTAAATCAATTCTTATTAATAGTAATCATGTTCTTTTGTTTAACCCTGGAAAAATGGCTTTTAGTTGCTCATGGACATAACCATATTTATGATAGATTAATACATGATAAAATCCATTAACAAACTAAACTAAATAAATAAAAACCCTATTTGAAGCATTATAAATCCTCCATCAAAGTTTCAAAGTCATCAAATGTGCTTAGCATCATGCACATATGTCCTATTTATAGGAGGACAAAACTAGCCAAAAATGGCATCCCTCCATGTCGCGCCTATTAACGGGGTACCTAGGCTGTGAGACATACCCTAATTGTGGAGAAACAATATTTTGGTCACTTAGGAATCCTCCAATGTGTGGAATGTGCCCCATAGCAATGTCTTCTGTCCGCAACATGCCAAGGACTCCCAAAGTATCATTTTTATGTTAAGAATTGTCTCGTGCTATTGTCCACCATTCCAATCCTTGTGGTGTAGTTTCCAATTGATTTAAATCATTTGTATCATCCACATATCATCATAATCATCTAAAAAAGTATCCTATAGTATCAAAAACCACTATTTCGTGCTCAAAACTACATAACATCAAAGATGATTGTGAGCTAAAAACTTAAGCTAAGAATTCTACTTTTGTCCTTTTGATCTTTAAGTTAGTTTTGACTCTTAGCTTGATTCAATTTCAATTTAAACACTATAAAAAATTTGTTCCACACATAATTTTTCAATAATACCATCAGGAACTCATTACATACTCTAGAGTCCATCGAGATCAATGTGAATAACGCATAGCTCAATCTAGTAACACTAGTTTTCTTGTCTAAACTCTAAGTAACCAATTTTAGTCCTAACTTGTTTGAAAAACACCTTATACATTTTAATCAAGTACTTTAACACTTATATGCTTATTTGTATCATTATGAACATAGTAAGCACTCAAGAAGTCCTCAAAACAAAGTTAAATACTCCCAAATTACAACTCTAAGGTACATAAACCCACCTCAAAATATCACCTCTCACTTAAAGTCTCATTTGTCCTAGAACAACTCTTTAGTATAATCATCATAATCAGAGAAGCCTACACACTTTTTCTACAATAAAGAAACTCAAGCTAGTACAACAATGACTACACAAAATACAAATCCTTATACTAAGCATGTTATACACAATTGAATGTGTGAGAACACTACTCTAAAACATCCTAGCCTTAAGAATTGACTCACAAAATTGAAAAACTCATACATATTGCTCAATCAAAGGCATCATATAAATCACCTATCTATAATCAAATATGTTCCCTCACCATAAGAGAGTTACTCATAGCTACTCAAGAAGATGAATTTTTCACAGAATGGGTATAAGAACCAAGTTACGCTTTCTCTCACAAAGAATTCACAAGGTACACAAGTTGAACAATAGGTTTGCCCTTAGTGTAGTACTCCACTAATATAAGAATTATGAAGCTTAGGATTAATGTAGGCTACCAGACGGGTAAGAACTATTTTGGCCCAAAATAGTGACTATATTCCCTAAGCAATTTAATACATCACACTTTTCATTCAATTTACCTCTAACAAATAATTTTCACCACTTATTCCTATCCATATCTTTTGTTTTGCCCCATCTCATTAAACTTACTCATATAGTATATTTAAAGGAGTGCTGTTTAAAATACATTATTCAATATTTCAGCACAAATTTCTTTCACTCCCAACCTTAACACATCAATTTTACATACTAAAAACTATTACTTTGGGGTTTCAACTTAACCTTTACCTACTTGATTTTAAAACTCCTTAACTCAAATGTATTTCAACTAAAGCACTTAAGATCTTTGGATCAAACTACAGTCAATCAAAGAAAGAATTAGGCTATATATTACGCTGCCAAAGAAAATAAACTAAAGGCTCATTGGGGTTAACAAGGATTATGCACAAAGAAAGGTAAAAGAGGATATGAAACATGACCGTCAAAGAAATTCCTATATCATCTCCTAAATCCACACTCTTTATTTTACTTTACATACACACCAGGCAAGTTCTAAACATCGAGTTTAACAAAGAATACATAAAGCCTCACACACACACGAACAAGTAAACTCAAGCTGGATCATCGTAGGCTCTCAACCAAACAATAGCATGAATTCGAAACAGTAAGCCAACAAGTACAAGAGTCATAAAATAGATCCTAAGAATCTCAAAAGTAGTAATTTAGACCATTAACATGCTATTTACATTCATTAACTCTTGCATCATGCAATCACATATAGCACCAACAAGAACATCTTACATACTCTAACATAAAAAAATTAAAATTAGTCCTATCCTATAGTTATTCCCCCACCCCATACTTAAATCAACTACTTTTTCCCTAAAGTACACTTAAAGGTAGAGATAGAAAAACTCTCTGAGGCCTCTAGGCCTAGCTAGTTATCTTTTTATCATTAAGAGGGTCTACATTCAATCTTCGGGATGCTTCTTAGCTGAGGTTTCCAGTACTTAGACTTCCCATCAACTTGTGACTAAACAAAAAAAAACTAAGGTAAGTAAAAACTGAAATACTGAAATAAAACATATATTAACTTGGGTTTTCTATTGCTCCTAAGCACTCACGTAAGTGTACATGGTCTCACCAAGTAATACAATGTAAAAGGCGAATATCGATCTCACAGAGTCTTGTGTTAAACAACTATCAAATTCTAGTTCACAATTGAGATTTAAATTAGTACAATTGTACCCAAAAGAGTTTTAATGTTTTATAAACCAACAGTAAACTAAGATAATGTGGAAAAGTAAAGACTTTGGATAGTTAATGGATAAAAACTCAGGGTTAGAGCACTACGAACAATCACACTCCTCTATTGAACTTTATTAGTTAGATTACTTATCTTGGTTATTGATTTGTAGGGTTTATCTTATGATCATGGTCTCCCGACCTATAATCTTCTAACTAACATGGACATTAAAACTACATCATTGATCAGGGATGTAATAATCCAATTAGACACATGAAGCTATCATACTTCATGTGACCCAAATAATGCTTCTAGGTATATCCCTATCTTATTCGCTAATTCAAATTTCTTTTTTTATAAAAGAATAAGAACCTTGTTCTATCTATCCCTATGTTCTATCTTCCTATTCCCTCACCCAAGATCACAAGGTTAACAATATATGTATTCTAAGGTTAGCTAATCCTTCAAATAGTTTTAAAAAAAGGAATAAAAAATAATCAAATATGATAAGAAATCCAAAATAACTCAATTCAAAGAAAAATTAAACTTGTTCTTGGTCTTAACCCTGGAAAGGTGGCATTTAGCCACACATGGACATAGTCATGATCAAGATAATTTAATAAAAGATAAAATCAATTAAAAAGCTAAAGTAAAAGAAGAAAAAACCTAATTAAAGTATTTTCCATCCACTCCCCAAGTTTCAAAGCCGTCTAAGGTTTACAACATCAAGGACAAGTGTCCTATTTATAGGAGGACAAAACTATCAGGTTTTTGCACTTCACCATGATGCGGGGATTGTTTTTTGTATCTATCTCTATGATGCAGCCTTATCGCGATGAGCTACAGGATTATGTCACTTGATAATTAACCCTCACCATGATTCAGAGCTATTTTTTCTAGTTTAGATCCGTGACGCGGTATTGTTATCCCAGGCAGCCTATTCTCTTACGTTGTGTCTTGTACTTATGTTACTCTATTCCAAGCATTTTTGTGTTATTTTCACTTGATTTGAATCTTTTATTTCCTTCATGTATCATCATAATTGACTCACAAAGTATCCTATAACATTGAACACAAAATATCAGATCTTGAAACATCACAACATTCAAGACGGTGAACTAGAACCTTAAGAGAAGAATACTAGTTTTGTTCTTTTTGATCTGTCACTTAGTTTTAACTCTTGGATTGATTCACATATACCTTAAACATTACAATCAAGTACTTGAACACATATGTGCTCAATTATATCATCATTAACACATAAATAACACAAGAAGTCCTTAAAACAAAGCTAAATAAGCCCGGATAACAACACTAAAGTGCATAAATCCACCTCAGATCATCACCACACACTTTAAGCCTTGTTCGTCCTCGAAAAACTCATTACTATATGCATCATAAGCTGAGATGATTCCCCACTTCTACTACAATCAAGACACTCAATCTAGAACTACAATGACTACATAGAATGCTAGTTTCTACACTAACCATGTTACATACATAATTGACAGTTCAAGAACACTACTCCAAAACATCCTAACCTCAAGAATTGACTTACCTAGTGGCGAAGTATACCCTAAAGTAGAAATAGAGATACTCTCCTAGGCCTCTAGTCCTAGCTAGTAGTATTTTTATATATTAGGATGGTCCGGGAACCCCACATTCTATCTTCGCCATGCTTCTTAGCTTTGGTTTTTGTTAATTAGACTTCCCATTAACATGTGACTCAACAAAACAAAAACTAGTAATGTAAGAAATTAAACTACTAAAACTAAAATCTACTTTTACTTGGTTGCCTCCCAAGAAGTTCCAGATTTAATTTCACGGCATGACCCAATCTTTTGACTCATCTATTTTCCTTTATCCTCTTCCTCACACTTAGATGCCATTTTTTTACTCATTTTTTACCTCTAGAGTGTAAATTCTCCAAGTCAACAACTTTCTCAACAATATCCTTTTCAGGCTCATCAATTTTCATCATGCCAAGTTTAGGTATTAGAGGCTTGGGCTGCTCAATGTGGAAGTCCAAAAAGGCCTTTTGTGAAATAGACTTTACCACCACACACGTATCCCTTTCAATCACTGTACTCATGCATAAATATTTGTAATAGGATAGTGTGTTGAGTGGTTTATAAACCTTGAAAACCGCCTCTTCATCATCTTGCCTCATTATGAGTGTGTCTTTTCTTACATCTATCAAGGCTCCTCCCATCACCAAGAATGGACGTCCAAAGATAACTGGTCTTTCTTATCTGCCTGAAAATCTAAAATAATAAAGTCAACAAGAATAATAAACTTACCAACCTTGATGAGTACGAAAATGAATATAGTTATAGAGGAGTACTTAAATATAGGTA